>NC_092022.1:26142500-26267500 GCF_042242105.1 Pempheris klunzingeri | reverse complement strand
AACATGTTTGAGAGCGACTCACCTTCAGGGTTCATTTTCAGTGAAGTTTTCTGTTTGTGGGTTACATTTTCTACTAAAACATGTTTGAGACCGACTCAGCTTCAGGGTTCTGACTAAGTTTTCTGTTCATTTTATGTATAAAACTTCCTCCTAACATGTGTTTGCTGAATAAAACTGAACTCTTCTCTTAGCGTCTGTCACCTGAACAGCTGTGGTCTGATCTAAAAGCACTGATGCAAACTTTTAAACCACCTGATTTAGATGGTCCTCTCTGTCGGTGTGACTTTGCATATTTCCCTGGTACTCCGGCTTCCTTCCAAAGTCCAAACACACGCAGGCTGGATGTATTGGTGACTCTAAATGCCCCGTAGGTGTGAGTGTGAGTGTGACACTGGATGATCTCCTCCCATTTTTCATATTGTACAACGGTCACGTGGGCAAAAATCCTGTTTGGTGGCATCACTGTCACACACCAAGAAGATAAAGTCTACTCAGCTTTACTCACCTCTGTTTTCAGAAAAGCCTCTTACACACACTGTATATACACTACTCACTAAAAGTTAGAGGATATTTGACTTTCAGGTGAAATATATGTAAAATGTAAAAAGTGAATGCTACAGTGATATTATATCATGAAAGTAGGGCATTTAAGTAGAAGCATGCACTGGTGATTTTATTCATCTTAAACAATTTATTTAAAGAAAATCTACCAACAGTGGTAGGTAAACCACAACAAAACATGTTCAGTGCCTCAATAAATTGGGACGTGGCCAAAGGACGTCCACTCCTCTCCTTTCTGTGACTCTTCCAGTCTCTGTATCACTGTTCCAACCTCCTGATGACACTCTGTGACCCTCTAAGCTCAGTGAACACCTCCGTCTGAGGACTTCCTGTTTGAAGCCTCCAGTGTTGAGGTGCTGCTGATCAACTGTTAGGTGTCGTCTTGGTCTCATGATGTCAGAATGTGAACAGCAGGATGAGGAGGACTGTTTAAATACCAATTCTACCTGAAGCAGGAAATGTATTGGTGGATTCATGGATCAAACCTGTTGTGAATGTTGCTGTGAAGCTTCTTGTTAGAGAACAGCAGCTGGTGCAGAAAGTACTGAGACACTGAACAGTTGGACATGTGCATTCAAAGGTTTAGAGAAGGTCACATTAAGTTCACCTGAAAGCTGAACATCCCTGACTTTTAGTGAGGAGTGTGTGTTCAAAGACAGGAAGTAACAGAGTGACCAGGAGCAGAAACTCCACACCGCAGATCTAAATTTGGACACTCAGCTTCCTGCATAAAGAGCCGTCGACTGTGGGACACATCAACAACTGAAATCAAATTTCAAATATGAAATCTTCAGCTTCATGTGAAGTGGGCTGCTCCCAGTAGACCACACTGCACCAAAACTGACAATAACAAGACTATAACGTATATTTATTCATCTTTCATCTTTCATCTTTCTAATTAAATACTAAATAAACTCTTTGTGCATCCCATCAGAGCTTCAAACAAGAGGGATTTTATTTGGACCAAAATGTCTCCACAGAGAGAAGAGGAGTCATGTTCCTGGGGAGGAGCAGCCGTCCTGCTGCGCTCGGTGTCAGGACGTCCCGAAGGATCCAGTCTGCACCAGCTGTGGACACTGGTTCTGCAGACGGTGCGTCACGTCACACTGGGACCAGTCTGCTCCATCAGGAGACTCCTCCTGTCCCCAGTGTGCAGAGAGATCCAGAACAAGACCTGCACTGCAGAGATCCAGTCAGAGTAAGACTGCACATCTGTCTGCACATGTCAGGATGTGTGGAAACATTTGTGTCATACAGCTCAGCCATTTAATATCTTAATCAATATCATCAAATGTATTTAGTCCGACTGAAGCGTGGCTGCATGTCGTTTTCTGTGTCACTGCTCTTGTTGTGGTTCACATTCACCACCAAACCACTGGGAAGCTTTTATTTTGAAGTGGCTATAGGAAATACAGGGTTTTTGTCATCAAGATTTGCAGTGTTTTGTTACTGGTGCTGTTCAGGACACAGAAAATCCTGCGTTATTCAATCAGCGGGTGAGTTTCAAATATTACAGAAGGGAGAGAACAGCCACACAGGTTCTTATTTCCTCCAACATGTGGTCAAGATCAACAGCTCCTCTTACCCGCTTTAGTTTTATATTAAGAAGATAATCACCATTCAAATATGTTGTTTTTTTCAGCAGATAGCAGTCTGCAGGAGGTTTTAGACGAACATAAGCTCAGCCTGAGGAGGAGATGTGAACGTGTGACTGAAAGAACTGATGAAGCAGGAAGTGGAACCTTCCTCAACAGGATCTACACTGAGCTCTTCATCACAGAGGGGCAGAGCGAAGAGGTTAATACCCAACATGAGGTGAGGCAGCTGGAGACGACTTCCAAGAAGGAGACCCTCCATGACGCTCCAATCAAGTGCTGAGTAAAGCTGCTGTCTGCTGGACTGGAGAGTCCACACTGTAGATTGAAGACTCTGAGGTTAGTTCACCGACTCTCTGTTACAATTGTAAATCTTATATGCTCACCAACAATTTACTCACAATGTAGACTTAATACAGGTGATGCAGGTGTCACACTGGTGGTGGATGCTTCATAAAGATGTGGTGCTCACACATAATGACAAGACGAGTGCGTGTTAAGTACGCTTCTCCTGATGTATTGCATCACATGTCTACCAGTACAACAGCGATCTGATACTTATAGATGTGTATAGGTGGGTGTTGTAAGTGTAAGATGTTAAGATGTTAAATATCTGATCCAGGTCCAATGATGTGATTCTGCTTATCAACTAGCCACATCAATCCATCATTCAATCAGTCAATCAATCTTTATTTAAAGAGTGTCACTTCACAACAAATCTTATCTCAATAGACTTTTCATGTAGAGCAGGTCAAAACCAAACTTTTCAATTAAGCAAACAGTAAAGAACACATGGGATTATAAATGGATTTGGATCGCCATAATTTATTCTCATCATTCAGATTGAGTCGCTGCAGGTTGTCAGAGACCAGCTGTGCTCCTCTGGCCTCAGCTCTGAAGTCCAACCCCTCCCATCTGAGAGAGCTGGACCTGAGCGACAACAACCTGTATGATTCAGGAGTGAAGCTGCTGTCTGCTGGACTGTCCACACTGTAGACTGGAGACTCTGAGGTCTTTTTTTTTTATTTTATATTTGTTCTGACATAACTAAGATTGGTTCCATCCATTGACTGTGTCAGAGCAATAATGAGCTACACACTTAAAACCTTAATAAAACAAAAAAAAGTTAACACTGGATAATTAACTCTGAGCCTCTTAAACTCCTGATTTAAACATTGAATGTGTTCAAGCTGAAACGTTGTCCTCTGAAGCTACATAATTTCCTCTTTATTCAGATTGAGTGGCTGCAGGTTGTCAGAGGTCAGCTGTGCTCCTCTGGCCTCAGCTGTGAAGTCCAACCCCAGCTCTCTCAGATGGTAATCTGAGAGAGCTGGAGCTGAGCTGGAACAACCTGCAGGATTCAGGAGTGAAGCTGCTGTCTGCTGGACTGGAGAGTCCACACTGCAGACTGGAGACTCTCAGGTCAGATCACTTTGTGGTTGTTAATATTGTAGATCTGATATGTAACAGTTTAACTTGATTCATGTTCAAACATAACTTACATCCATAATGTTGTGAATTTCTCTTTGTTCGTAGTTTTAGTTTGCTTTGCTGAAGTTAGTCTGAAACCAGAAAAGACGGCTGTTTCTTAAAGAAACTGCATAAAATGTCTAATATTGTTATTATATTATATCATTATATTAATAGTAAGTAAATTATTGTTCATAATTGTCTGAAGTCCAACCCCTCCCATCTGAGAGAGCTGGAGCTGAGCGACAACAACCTGCAGGATTCAGGAGTGAAGCTGCTGTCTGCTGGACTGGCAACTCTCAGACCCAGCCGGTTTTGTCCATGAAGCTTTGAGAGGACAGTGGTGAGAAGCCTCAGGATTGGACAGAAACACAGAGAGAGAGAGAAGTCAGCCAGTCAGATGCTTGTTGTGTTCACGTCTACAGGAAATAAATCTGGATCACGGCTGGCAACATCACAAGATGTAGAGAGAGTGATCCGAGTGTCAAATCTGACCTCCAAGTGTTTGTTCTCTAATTTCAACATGAAAGAACTGATCAGAAAACTGTTAACAGGGGTCCACATGTTAAATTTAGAGTCTTCTTAACACCACTGTTGGATTTTAGGACAATTTTGCAATAAAAATAAACGATCAAATAATTAAATGCGGAAATGTAGTCGTCCTCTTCTGAATTAATACGTGACAATAACTGCTTGTTGTAGTTGTATTGTACAATGTATTTTTCCTAAATGAGATTAATCTGTCAAACTGATTTACAGTCGGAGTGAATTTCAGACCATTTTTTATTACTTTTTAAGGACCTGTGCAGGGTTAGTGTATTACCAACACAACAAATGCTGTTTTTTTCCCATAAGAAAGGATTCATTAACGAACTGCAGCTCTGAGGACAGAAATAAAACAGGCCTACATGAAGCATGTGTTAACCTAAAAACTGTTTAGGTAAATACCAAATTAAAGCTGGAACTAATGGACCGACTTTACCCGGAAAAATGTCGACACCCAGTTTGCAGCTCTCAGTCAGCTTTGTGACGGCGGCTTAATCTTCCAAATTAAGTATTAAATGGAAGTTACACATCACAATGAAGTATTCAGGTTAACGGGGCCAACATGACAGAAGCACTTAAAACATGTTAGAGACATAACATTATAGTTGTGTTGTCTTCAAAACCACCAGACTTCATTGACAAAAGCAGTAATTTTACCTCACAGGACACTGGAGCTGCTGGTCTGCTGCTGGTATCGTTTGTTACACAAATGTTGACTTAAGATCCAAACTAAGTCTTTAAAACACCAAAGTCACAAAACAACACAAACAAACTCATTGATCGAGGGCGCAGCAGCGGACCAGCAGCTCCTGCGTCCTGTGAGGTAAAATTACTGCTTTTGTCAATGGAGTCTGGCTGTTTTGGAACACAGCAAGATAACCACTAAAAGAGCTTGTTAGAATAACACTCTGAGCCTGTCTGTGGATCTAAGTGTGTGACAGCATCATGGAAAGGATCCCTACAGAGAGAGACCTGGAAGATCTTTTTGGTTTAACCACAACCAGCAGTTATATCGCTCTCTGCACACACACCAGACTCCATTCACTAAAACAGGGATTTTAGAGAACAGGACACAGGAGCTACTGGTCTGCTGCTCGAGTTGTTTAAGAAATATAAATCCCCAACCTGCTGCTAAAGACGGAAGAAAAGACGACAGATTTGTGCTTTGAAGAATCAGACTGAGTCGGAGTTATGCTTCTCTATACGGTGATCAAAACACCAAAAAAGTTTATTGCAAATAAAATCAATACAGTCGGGGGCCGTCAAACGACCTCCTGCACAAATGCAACCAGAGAGATGAAGAGAAAGAACAAACCAAAGACCTTTCGGGTACATTATATTTAAAATGAAGAGGAGCTACTGAACTTCACGGAGCTGAATATGAGCATGATACTTGTTTTTTTTTTTTTTTTTACATCAAAATACAAAACTGTGCACCTCTTAATAAAGCGTCAACATCAAACACATCGAGAACAACAACGTGAGGCTGAACACGTCCAGTCGGAGCAGCTTTTCTCAAACATCTGACGGATCTGATCTGCAGCCAGACTTCAAACTAAAACACACCGACCGTGAACGCAGCACGGCGGAAGATTTCAGTGAATAAAAGACTGAAAATTAGACAAAATTTACTTCACAAGATGCCGTTAAATAATCAGCACGGGTATAAAGTCAGTACTTTGAGGGGGAAAAAGCCTCTAAACTGCTTCTAAGAAACTTTTCCCATCAAAATTCAGATTTTTATTTTGAAATTCTGACTTAAAGAAAAAAAAAAAGAAAAAAAAAGGACCACTCCACCTATTTTAGGCACCACAACCAGGAAGTTGACCCACACGAGGGACAGATACGAATCTTCAGCATCGCGGCTTCTGCTCGTGAGTCACCCAACTTTTTAAATATTAAACTGCTGGAGTGGCCCGTTTTTCTACCAGTTCAGTCACAGCCAGGTGTGTCGGTCTTATGCTGGATTAAGGTTTTCAGTTAATCTGCTCCAAGTGTGGGAGCTGATTCTTGTTCCTTACATTTTAAAACTTAAACGTCTCCATGTGGACGTTTTTGTCTCCAGTTAATTAATCCTGTGACTCTTTGGGTCCACTAATCGTTCGGTTTGCACCGTATGTCTGACCAACAGCCCAAAACCCAAAATAATTCAGTTTACAATGACATAAAAACAGAGAAATCTTTAACTACAGAATAGTTAAATTACTTATATGATTAACTGGCAAAATAGCTGACAAATAACTTGAACTCTGAGTTCAATCTTCACATATTTAGGTGTCTAAATGACTCTTTAAAAGGTTGGGACTGATCAAAGTTTGACCTCTAAAAGATAACAGAGTGTTATTCTAAGTGTGTGACAGCATCATGGAAAGGATCCCTACAGAGAGAGACCTGGAGGATCCTTTTGGTTTAACCACAAACAGCACACACACCAGACTACATTCACTAAAACAGGGATTTTAGAGAACAGAAACGCAGGAGCTGCTGGTCGGTTGGTTAGTTTGTTTGTGGTTTTAAAGTGCTAATTTGGATCACAACTAGCTCAGATACAAACTTACTAAGTCACCAGTTACACAATAACACAATCTAACTGATCAAGGCACCAGCAGCTCCTGTGTCCTGTTCTCTAAAATCCCTGTTTTAGTGAATGTAGTCTGGTGTGTGTGCTGTTTGTGGTTAAACCAAAAGGATCTTCCAGGTCTCTCTCTGTAGGGATCCTTTCCATGATGCTGTCACACACTTAGAATAACACTCTGAGCCTGTCAGTGGATCAAACAAGCTCTTTTAGTGGATCTACTGTGATCAGGTGCAGTTGTCCCAAAGGATCACGTTGCAGCCATTGCAGCCCGTTTGGTGTCTGCTGGCTGAGGTGATCTACTGGACCAGTTCCAACACTTTTACTACCTACCAGTCACTCAGACACCAGGGTCAGAAACATCAGGGTTCTCCTTTAAAGAGAATACTTAAACCCGGAGCAGATCAGTCAGTCTGAGATGCTCTCGGCTCATTCTCACAGCTTATTGGACGAAGAGGCTCCACCAATGAGCTGTGAGAATGAGGCCTGGGAGGACTGGAAATATTCAGCAGAGGAGGTTCAGTCTGCCTCCTCCTCCCTTTACTCCTCACAGACCAGAACTTTAAGACCGAAAACAAGCGTTGGGAGGCTCTCGCTCAAACGATCGAGTCGACTCTGCCAGAACTAATGGACAGGGGCTGAGTTTGGGGGAAACATTTGGTCCCTTTGGTTTAGAGATACAGCTGTTGTGACGAACGGACGCTCCCAAGCATTCACACCTGCGCCGCCTTTCAGGTTTGACACAGTTGGTGACCACAGTGAGATTTATTTCCTGGTGTGAACACACGACAGACCGTCTACGGTTAAAAACTTCTAACTGGGTTTTTTTCCCCATCTTAAAATTCTGGCCTTTTACAAGCAAAACATAAAACGGAACCAACAGAAAACACTGACGTGAGAAAGCAGAAGGCAGAGTGAGCGACGGCCAAATAAACCAGGAAGTGAAGAAACCCCGAGACGAAGAACCAGAGCGGGACGATGAGCAGGTTTCCTAGAAAGTAGAGAGACGAGTGTGGGCGTGCTGCACGAGCTCCGGCTCCTCCGGCGACTTAGACGACGACCGCGGTTCTTTTTCTGGAGGGAGAAAACGACAGAAGCGTGCCGTGATGTTTTCTCCCCACGTTTGAAGCCGCCTACGCCGAGCGCTCCGTCAGACTTTACAGTTTTCCTGGTTTGCTTTGAGCCGACGAGCTGCAAACACACAAGAAGACCAGAGGTGACGACGCCGCGGCTGCTTTTCCCCCCAAACATTCGACCAGACGAAGTTTGACTCCACGAACGCACGATAAGACCGAGTCGCCGCTCGGCCTGTGGGGGTTTTATTGGGGGGCCGCAGACGTTGTGTGTTCCTGTGTGAGTGCAGCGCAGAGAGAGAGGAATCATGGTAGGCACCGAGTCTGAACTGTTGTGACGCAACAACCTTTAATCGTGAACACCGCCGCCGCCGCCGGCAGCACGACGGCAGCTGTTACCACGGAGACCAGCGGCCGCCGTTCCCACGGTTATCTAGAGACAAACAGGTTGGCTACGTGAGCCCCGTTTCCCCCGGCGACGAACAGGAAGCTGGAGAGGCGGGAGTGGGAGGGGCTTCGGTGAGATGTGGCGGCAGCAGGCTGGATGAGAGGTGTTTAGGGGGGGCGGGGGGCAGGGAGGGGCAGCGATGGATGCTATTGGTCCTTCTTGTCTGACGAGTCCTCTTTAGCCCCCTCTTCTTCGGGAGGAGTCTCCTCGTACCTGGAGAGGAGGAAGAGGAGGAAATCAAGTTCAGCAGCTTCATTAAAACCCCGACAGGTTGATGTTGGGAGTCTGTGAACATCAACACGGCTTCATACTGAAGAAAGTAAAACACAATACTGATTTTTATGGATTTAAAATTGATATTCTTGCCTCTGCTATCAGATCAGTGTCCACAGCAGCAGCGTGTTACACACAAGATGGATGAATGGTGTAATGGGCCAATCAGAATCGAGTATTAATGAGCATTAACAGGCAGGTTTAACACGTACAGATGTCTGTGGCTCATTAACATACATCAATACAACTAAGGTTTTGGTTTTTCCTATAAGGGAGGAGGGTTTAAATAAATAGACACCTTTATTCCACCATTGTTTCCAACATGACGACACTCTGAGTGTGAGTCCATGTGAGAGTTACTGATTTAGGCCTTCTGATGGAGACAAGTGGGACCTAATGACATTACTCAGGTTTTGGGAGCTTCTTTGAACAGATACACAAAAAAAAAAAACATTCAGCATATACATCTCAGTCTGGGTTTTCCCACCAGCTTGCGACAAACCGCCGCTCGCCTGTTTATGGTCAGCTGTGTGTTTCGGAAACAAACCAAGCAGCCGACAGTTTGTAAGGCTGCAGGTAGAGAAGCTGCTCAGAGCGACCGGTGCTCCGACATTTAGAGAGCCTTGGATATCAGGCGCTGCATGTAAACCATCCACTGTGTAAAAGAGGTGGACGTGGCCACTGTGACGTTGGTGGACTGTGAACCATTATTTTGGTTTTTTGGAGCCCCCCCCCCCTTTGTGAGGTCATAAGGCTGATCATGTGACCCTCTCCAGTCCTCTGCAGGCCATCGTTTTTCCTCACAACCAGCGTTTTCCCCTCGACATCCTCCTGTTACAGTGTTTTCTGAACATTAAACAGTGTAAACCTGCTCTGGTCAGACCTCCTCACAGGAAGGAGCCTAAATATGTGCAGATTAAGGACCTGTTAGAGGCCCAGAGTGGTGGTGACACAGATTAAAGGAGCTCAGTGATGGAGTGATGAACGGACGGATGGAGGGATGGTCGGATGGCCACACTCGTCTTGTGAACGGGCTGATTACCTGCCCAGGCGCGACAGGAGGGGGGGGAGTAAAGAGAAAGGGGCGGGGCCTCTACATGGAGGTGGGCTGTAGCCGTCGACGGCGGGGGGAGGAGGAGCCCGTCGCCATAGAGACGGCGTCCATGGAGCTAGCCAGGCTGGCGGGGGAGCCGCTGACAGTCGGGAAGGAAGTGAGCCTGGGGGAGCCAGGGAGAACTTCCTCTGACGACTCATAGCTAACCACGGGGGAGACGGGGGAGAGGAGGAGAGGGGGAGGAAAGGATGGACGGGTAAGGGGGTATGGGGGGGGGCATGGAGGAGAAAATAAGAAGAAAAGGGGGAGATGACGACATAAACCAGGAAAAGAAAAGTGATAAAAATGAAAGAAAACAGGGAGAACGAGGAGGAGAGAGAGAGAGAGAGAGAGAGAATGTGGTAAGTTTTTTTATCTTAAACTCTAAAGTTAAAAACTACTTCAGAGCTCTACAGCTGCAATCTGAGAGAAACTAGAGGAGGAGATGGAGGAGTGAAAGTGAGACGGAGGATGACAAAGGAAGAGGGGAGGCAAAGGAGGAGGAAAAAAAAAAAAGATGGAGGAGGAAGAAGAGGGCTGAGATGGAAAAAGGACAACAGAGGAGGGACTGAACGAGGTGCTGGGAAATGACATGAGGAGGCCTGGAGGAAGAGGTGAGCGGCTGTCAATCACAGTGATGAAGAGGATGGACGGACAGACAGACAGACAGACAGACATCACAAGATCCCCAAAATGAAATGATGCGACATGTCGACCTCTTATCATCTCTTATAACGTCACTTATTCTACAGCCGCCATCTCAGCAGTGAAGAACAGGACACAGAAATAAGCTGCTCTGCTCTCGAGTGTTGGTTTAAAACTCTGTCTGCGTTGTGGCTGAAGCTCTGAACCAGTCGGTGCAGCACTGATTGTCCCAAAACTACTCACTGCAGTTAGTGGATCTATTATTGTTTTCCATCATGTGATCTACAGGTTAGTGGACACACACACACACACACACACACACACACACACACACACACACACACACACACACACACACACACACACACACACACACACACACACACACACACACACACACACACACACACACACACACACACACACACACACACACACACACACACACACACAGCATTATCTGCTGCCACCAACATAAAATGGATGCACTGGATTATTAACGCTGAAACTATGGCGCTCGATAAAAGTGGCGTCGTCATGTTTGTTGGGTTCAGTGTGAAGACGCTGTGCACGGGGAGTTCGAAGGTTTTCGGTTTTTCTTCTCACTTTGTTGAATAAGAAGGTTCAAACTGTGGGACATGACGGCTGATGGCACCAAGAAGACGACTGCAAAATAACTGATAATCTATTTTTTTTTAATATCAGCATGTCAGGAGGATCTGAAGAAGTCGGCCAGTTTGTTTTTAAAAGCTTCAGAAACAGAAACATCTTTAAAATCTCCATCTGAGTAAAGAAGGATCTTACTGGATGTTTTAGTGGTTAGAGTCAGAAGAGAGAGAAGTGCAGAGAGACACTGAGCGATCAATATCCTGAACTCAGCAGGTCACTGATGATCGACACAAACTGATTTATAAATGTGGAATTTGTCTTGTTTAATGGTCTCATTTCCACCCTGGTGGACAATAAACATCTATTCTAATCGCTTTCTCCCACCTTGGTATAAAGTTTAAGTCTAATCGTGTGCAGAGCAGCAGTGTAGCTGCTCCATGTTCTCCATCCTGCACCACCTTTGTCCCAAACAGAGACCACAAATGCTGCTTTTCGTTGCATCACTACATTTTAGGGGCCGTCCCTGTATTGTCTTTGGATCCTGGTGTGTTTTATCCTGCATGTGCACAGTCCAGCTTGTTTGCTTCGAGCTGACTGACAGTTAGATGAACTTGATGTTTCATGAACCTGAGAGGGATGAGATGTAAACGACATGCTGTGTTTGGCCGTTACGTCGCCTGTTCTGCTTTTTTTTTTTTTTAAATGGAGAGAGAAAGTCATGTGACCAAGAAGGTTTCCCTCCATCAGCTGTGAGATTTTAAAGATGCAGGCCGTTAATTAAACCTGCAAAACATCACTAACTAACTCTGTAGTTAGAAAACAACACATTTGATTCTTTCAGGGCTAAAACCAAGAGAATGTTTACTCTTTTAGATATCTGAGGAAAAGTTTGTCATCGTAACATTTACTCATTTCCATGAGAACTACTGCAAAAGGAAGCGTCTGATCCCACCAGTTACTTCAGGCTGAAACCCTCGGACCGTCACGTGACGACCGGGGTTGTGTGGTTGCCACGGTTACTCACCTGAACATCTCCGTGAGCTCTCCTTTGAACAGCGCTACCACGACCGGGAAGCCGACGCAGGCCGGGACCAGGTAGAGCAGGGCGGGCTGCAGAGAGACAGGAGGAGGACAGCGGGTCAGCAAGCAGCGGCAGGTCGCACGCCATCACTCACCACCGTGTTACTGGACAGCTAATCAATAGATCATGTTTCCTGTTGTTTCCACAGGACAAGTGGAGTCAGCAAGACTTCTTCTCTTTACCACTGTGACTTGATTCACTCTCTGTAAGAGCAGGTTTCTAAACTCTCAGGACGCAGCACAGATGTTGTTAATTACGTTTGTGCTTGTGCGAAGCGTCATTGTGGCGTGTTGCCGTGCTTTATGCTCAGTTCACCGCCTGATAACATCGTCTGTGACCGGAGACGAGAGAGAGAGTCAACGTGGCCTCCAGCAAGAGTAAAGAGTTGTTTGAATATTTGGATAAATCAGTACAAACATCAGATTATCATTTTGTTATTTTTCTAGTGTTTGAAATGAATGGATTATGGAGTTATGAGTGTCGTCTACACGTCACATTAAAGTTATTAAAAGTGTGAAGTGAAGGAGGAAGGTTAATGTTCTGCACAGGTGACCCTGCAGCGCACGAGCACCTGAGCCGTCTTCGTACCTGTGCGTGTTTGAAGGTGTGCATGACGAAGATGGTGAGGCCCAGTCCAAAGATGTAGGCCAGGAAACTGGAGTAGAAATACGTCCTGCTGTTCTTCTTCAGGCTGCAGGAAGAAACACGGTTTTAAGAAGAAAATCACAAAAGGAAAAGATCCTGACTTCCTGTCCTGTTTGACACGTCACACTATCAGCAGCAGAAGAAGAAGAAGAAGAGAGGGGGCGGGCGTTACCTGACGTCGAAGCGCAGCAGCAGGGCGATGAAGATACCCGGGATGACGATGTCACCCAGACCAAGCATGGCGAAGTTACTGGCCTCAAGTCCTCTCTCCAGCAAGTCCTGAGGAAACACCACTGGAGGAGAGAGAGACAGAGACAGAGAGAGAGAGAGAGAGAGAGAGAGAGGAAACCACAGCACAGGTATTAAACACATCACATCACATATGTGAAGGTAGAAACACCTGATTTGTTCAAACAGGCTGTAAACACACTTACATTTGATTGGTGCTTCAAAGGACTTGGCGACTGTTACCATGACGTTGGTCCCAAACACCTGGAGAGAGAGAGAGAGGAGGAGTTAGAAACAGACAGATGACATAGAACTTTTCTGAGGAGATGCAACGGTGTGTTCAGGTGCTGCTGGGTTATTGATGGAAAGCCTCTTGTAAAAAGTCTAACTGTTAAAAGTTCCTTTTTGGGCTTAAAGGAGAACTCTGGTGTTTTCAAACCTGGCCCCTAATTTTTGGTTTTGTGTTTTTTTCGTATCCTGGTGTCTAAACGACTGGTGGGTAGGAAAAGTGTTGTTAAACCAAAAGGATCTTCCAGGTCTCTCTCTGTAGGGATCCTTTCCATGATGCTGTCAGACAAACAGCCGTTATATCACTCTCTGCACACACACCAGACTACATTCACAAAAACAGGGATTTTACCTTGTAGCACACAATAGTTTCTGGTCTATCACTGTCTCCATTGATTGGTTTGTTTGTGGTGTTTTTAAGGGTTAATTCAGATCTCAACTAGCTCAGATCCAAACCAACAAAGTCAAAGTCACACATTAAACACAAACAAACTAAGTGATCAAGACACCAGCAGCTCCTGTGTCCTGTTCTCTAAAATCCCTGTTTTAGTGAATGTAGTCTGGTGTGTGTGCTGTTTGTGGTTAAACCAAAAGGAAGGTGATCTACTGGACCAGACCAACACTTTTACTACCTACCAGTCACTCAGACATTTTTAATCCTCACAAACTGCCTTTTAATGTTATTTCTTAGCTGGAACAGATTTGATGTTTGAGTCACCTTTAGAGAGACGGACTGCAGTGTTTGTGACTGTGAGTGAAGGTGTGTTGAAGATTCATCTCACCCAGAAAACATCGTAGACGAACAGCCCCCCCAGCAGGATGCAGCCGGTACTGACATTGTTCAGGTGGAGCAGCTCCACCCCGTTGAGGGCGAACGCCAGGCCAAACAGGTTATTGGCTATCCAGTGCTGTGATGTCACAAAACAGACCGGTTAGCTGCCATGTTGTGTGACACAGTGATTTCTAACGTATCACCTCGTCAGACTTCACCTTTTTGAGCAGGTACCAGACTCCCACCACCGTGCTGATGAGCAGACACACCAGGTTCTTGGTGTCGAACTCATAGTTGACTATTTCTGCAGAGACAGAAGAGATAAAGGTCTGAATCAGATTTAGTGCTAAACTAAACTTCTTAAAATCAAATTGAAACAGCAGGTGAACCACAAAAATATATTTTTCATTCTTATTGTGTGAGTGAGTGAGTAAATACATCAAATATATTCTAAAAAATTAGCTGTCACAGCTGCTTCGTGTCCACATAGTGCCTTTTTTCTAACACAGCATCGTGGATGAGATGTGGTTTTGTCTCTCTGACCACCGGCGTCATGACAGACCGACATCGCCCCGACTGTTTTTATTTGTTTGACAGTGTGCTTCTGTCCGTTATATCATACTAAAGCTCAGACAGACGGGCACAGCCAGTACGAGCTTTTCCTCCTATTCCTTCTTTACCAGGATGTGAGTCGCCCCCATCGAATACATAATTGGTGACATGAAGAGTTCAGACACTTCTAACTAGAAGCGCTCTGAGAAAAAAAACACTATGTGGCTCTTATCTGCTTGGTAAACGGGGCTGGACGGCAGGTCTCACCTTCTTTGGACTCTCCAGAGCCCTGAGTGAAGAGCAGCTGGTACTGTTTGTTTGGGAAAGAGTCTGGAAAGATTCTGGACATCAGAGGACTGAGAGACCAAAACAAGAAGACAGCACACGTCACCTGCAACGTCAGTGCAATTACACCCATTCACCGACCACACGTGCATCCGTTTGGGGCTTTACCTCATCGTGTGGGACAGAGCGAGGACGCCGAGGCCGAAGAAGTAGACGGACAGCAGCAGGTTGATGTACTCTTGAGAAAATACCTGCATCAGAACACACGTCCGGCATTAAAACTGAGTGCGGAGGACTAATTTATCCAAACCCTCTGCTGTTGGAGAGCGTTTCACAGTTACCTTGAAGAAGAGGTAGAGGCCAAACAGAGTACAGCTGGCGATGATGGGAAACCTCGCCGCGTCTCGACTGGTGATCGTCTCTGGCATGTCTGATGCATTCTGGGAGGAGGGAGACAGAAGAGAAACAGAGGAGGACAGATGAATACAGAAATAATGGTGGCTTTCAGCGATAGTGTAAAAAAACTACAATACAAACTCCGTTTATTGTTAGTTCAACCAAGAAAACCACACCGAGAAAGTCTGCAGACAAAATCTTTAAAATGAGCTCAAACTGCTAGTTTTTAGTCCAAAAGAACGAAACACTGGTGAAATTCCAGCAGCAGCTTGAGCTTCATGTATTCAGTGAGCAAATGTCTATTTACCTTGAGGATTATTTCAGGGAAAACTAACTGATTCATCGACTTGGCTGCAGTTTTAGTATTTTAGTCCATAATTTCTATTGCACCATGCAGCCCAAAGTGCTTCACATTATAAAATTACAGCAATAAAATATTAAAAATGAATGAATATGAATCAACATAAACACCAGAGTTAAAAATAATGTGAAAACCAATGAATAGAAGTCCATGACAGGCCTTTAAAATAAACAAGTCTGACAACACTGAAAAAGGGAAAACTTGTCTCCATTTGAATTTTAATCGAAATGAAAGTGCAGAAATATATTAATATATTTCTACGTTGTCAAACACTGCACTGCATAATTATACAGACTTTGACTATATGAGGATTTCTAGCCGCCTGCGTTCATCACGTAATCCCACATCAAACATGGACGACAGCTGACGGGAGCCTGCTGCTGAGATTAAAATGAATTAGTGGGCGTTCAGACCAAAAGCATCCCTGCGTTTACACAGAAACGGGCCGAGTGAGCTTCTTCAGGTGAGATCGTGAGTTCACATGTTGGCCGGTTTATCTGAGCCCCAAACGCTGCACACAGGTTTGGATGTTAGAGATGTTTAAGTTTCCAAAAAGGACCCAGAGTTTGTTGGCCACGTCAGTGAGTCTCCACCAGGGCTGCTGCTTTTTAGTTAAACTCTCATTCCAATGTGGAGGAAAACTGTTGTATTCAAACTTTAAAACACAAAGCGCAGTAGTTTTATCTTGTGGCACAGCAGGGGGAGATCTTCAGATCCACTATTAGCTTGTCCCACTGTGTGCCTTACTGAATTTCATTAAGCTAAGATAATAAATAAAACTGGAGGACAGATTATTAGGCTGTCGACTAGCTGCCTTTACTTTATAATGACAAACATCTGAGGAACCAGCTGATTGCTGCAATACAGCAGAGTTCAAGGATAAGACTCCAATATTTTTAAGTCTGGGCCCTTTGTGTTTTTGCATCTATAAATCATTTGGAACCCAAAATATGAAAAACAAAAGTGTTGGACCTGGACTTGCTGCTGCAACGTGATCCTTTGGGACAACTGCACCTGATCACAGTAGGTCCACTAAAAGAGCTTGTTTGATCCACTGACAGGCTCAGAGTGTTATTCTAAGTGTGTGACAGCATCATGGAAAGGATCCCTACAGAGAGAGACCTGGAAGATCCTTTTGGTTTAACCACAAACAGGACACACACCAGACTACATTCACTAAAACAGGTATTTTAGAGAACAGGACACAGGAGCTGCTGCCTTGATTGGTTAGTTTGTTTGTGGTGTTTTAAAGCACTAGTTTGGATCAGAACTAGCTCAGATCCAAACTCACTAGGTCACCAGTCACACAATAACACTATTTAACTGATCGAGGACGCAACATACCAGCAGCTCCCATGTTCTGCAGGGTAAAACCCCTGTTTTAGTGAATGTAGTCTGGTGTGTGTGCTGTTTGTGGTTAAACCAAAAGGATCTTCCAGGTCTCTCTCTGTAGGGATCCTTTCCATGATGCTGTCACACACTTAGAATAACACTCTGAGCCTGTCAGTGGATCAAACAAGCTCCTTTAGTGGACCTACTGTGATCAGGTGCAGTTCCTCTCCAGGATCACGTTGCAGCCTCTGCATCTTTCATACTGAGGTTTGTCCTCCTCCTCTGTGGTCATGCTTTCCTTCTACACTCAGATCCGAACTGCTGCTGTAACCAAAGACACGAACAGATGGAGATGAAGAGACTTCTGCAGATTGACAGGAATCCCTGAGAGAGAAGCCCGAGAGTCACCTCCATCTATATTCTCCTCCATCTACTCCCCTGAGGGGGAAACTGGGACAGGAGGAGGGGAGAGAGGATAAACTGATAGGAAAGGAAAGAGGAGATGAGGAGGAAGAGGAGCACCAAAAAGGAGACTGAACAGTTTGGGTGTTGTATAAATGACTACAGTGAGTCTGTAGACGTGCAGCGGTGATAAACTGTAACTTCAGCATTTTTAAGCCTGGTTCCTATTTGTGTCTTATAACTACATTATATATATTTGTCTATATTTGGTGTCTAAGTGACTGGTAGGTACAAAAAGTGTTGGAACTGGTCCAGTCGATCGCCTCAGGCAGCAACATAATTTTGGGGAACCTGCAATGACGCGACACTGCGACAATAGTTACACTCTGTTCATCTTATGTGGTAGAAATGTATTAATATACAGGAAAAACCCGCTAAACTGAAATTTCACCTTCTTTAAATAATCGATTGATTGGTCGCCAATTAATTCACCGCTTCGTCAACACACACACACAGATTTTCTTCTTCTGCTGCTCCATGTTCTTTCTCTAGTGTTACGTTCTTCTTCTTGCATTGGACAGACGGATGGATGATTATTCTGCTGCTACGCTAATTCATTCACTGAAGAAGCTCACAAAGCAGCAGCGTGTTCACACACACGGATTAGCTGACCGTTACTCCACCACGACGCCAAGAAGAAAAACTTCTAGACTTCTAAACTTTAAATACATTCACTTTTAAAAGACAAGAGACTGATTATAGTGTTTGTTTTCTGAGTGAAGCCTGATATTCTCTCCCTTTTAGCTCCAATTTTGGTCTCCACCACCTCCTGAGGGGCGTATCTGGCTAACCGTACCGTCCAGAGGCTTTTTACAGCCGTTTCTCTGGAGATGATACTACGGGAGCAGCAGACTCAGCTGGAGGTTCAACACCACACCAGATCAATCAATAAATGTGAATTATAAAAGTGCAGCTGTGTGTTTTTGTCTCGAACCTTCTTGTAGCTAAATATTTACATGAAGCTCATTCGACTGAAACCAGACTGCAGCCTTACTTTCCCACAAACAGTTAAGATTTACATGAAAGTCAAGAGGCACTGAAGTCACTGCTCCTCACCGGCTGTTACGAGTTAAAGGGGAACTATTTTTTTTTTTTTTACTTTTTTTGGGAACAACACTTCAAACACACTTCTGTTTTCTTTGGAGAAACTTCACACCTGTCAGACTGATCACACACCAGGAGAGTAAAGCTTTTCAAACAGGAAGTGTGTGTCCATCCAAAGGGATGCTGCCTCCAAGATGAGTTACACAGATCTCAGTGCTGCCAAGAAGGCGAGAGCAGTGACCTCCACATAATTCAGTCCATTTAGGTCGTGGTTAGTCAATCTCGTATATTTACTCAAACAAACAGGAATTCTCACTGTGCTGCCATACAAACATTGTGATTTTCTTTGGCTTTAAAGGGGAACTCTGGCAGCATGTTTATAAATCCAGGCCCCATTTTTACATATCGGTGTCTGAATGACTGGTAGGTACAAAAAGTGTTCGAACTGTTCTTGTTTTTTTCATATTTTGGGTTCCAAATGATTTATAGATACAAAAAGAGTTGGAACTGGACCTGCTGCTGCAAAGTGATCCTTTGGGACAACTGCACCTGATCACAGTAGGTCCACTAAAAGAGCTTGTTTGATCCACTGACAGGCTCAGAGTGTTATTCTAAGTGTGTGACAGCATCATGGAAAGGATCCCTACAGAGAGAGACCTGGAAGATCCTTTTGGTTTAACCACAAACAGCACACACACCAGACTACATTCACTAAAACAGGGATTTTAGAGAACAGGAAATGGGAGTTGCTGGTCTGCTTAGTTTGTTTGTGTTTAATGTGTGACTTTGACTTTGTTGGTTTGGATCTGAGCTAGTTGAGATTTGAATTAACCCTTAAAAACACTACAAACAAACCAATCAATGGAGACAGTGATAGACCAGCAGCTCCTGTGTCCTGTTCTCTAAAATCCCTGTTTTAGTGAATGTAGTCTGGTGTGTGTGCCGTTTGTGGTTAAACCAAAAGGATCTTCCAGGTCTCTCTCTGTAGGGATCCTTTCCATGATGCTGTCAGGTCAGGTGCAGTTGTCCCAAAGGATCACATTGCAGAACGTTTGGTTGCTGCTAGCTGAGGTGATCTACTGGACCAATTCCAACACTTTTTGGACCAGTAATTTCAAACCCCAGATATGTAGAAATATGGGCCAGGTTAAAAAAAAACATAACGTTAGTCAGAAAAGTCAACTATAAGCCAGAAGAGGAACATCAACACCGAGCACTGTGATTGGTCAGAGACATGCTGAAACCAGGTTTTAAAAAAAAAAAAAACACCAGAATTACCCTTTAAATCAATGCTCCACACCTTCAGTGTTACTCTACTGTTGTGTTAGTGCTGTAAACAAACAGTGTGTATTCGGTGCTCTCTGCGGCTCTCATACTCACTCTGAACCCAGAATCGTAATCATTTTCTCCGAGCTCCTACAGACGGACGGACAGACAGACAGACAGACAAAATGGATGGACAGACAGGTGTGAAACAGACAGACAGGGAGAGAGAGGGATCAGATCGGCAACAAAGAGAAGGACTGGAAGCAGGGCCCCAAAAAATAATCAACCCAACAAGTGGAAGCAGGAAACAAACAAACAATCATTGTTGAATTAGCGGAAACAGTTTTAAGTGATTAATTACGGTATTTGACCTCATTAGAGTTTAAAGATGGCCGACAGAGGAGAGAGAAGGGGGGCAGGGAGAATGGAGAGAGGAGGACAGAGAGGAAGGACGACATGCAACGAAGTTCAGGAGCCGGATTAGAAACCCAGACCGCCGCAGCTACGCCACACCTGAGGCAATACCTGTTCCCACGCTTTGTCCCTCTGCAGGCCACCGTACTCAATAATGGAATCAATCATAACGGCTTAAATCTGTGAACTAATCCTGTAAGGAAACACAGATGAATAACTGATGTTTCTGGATGTAACTCACGAGGATTTTCTTAATCTGAAGACTAAACAGGTTCTGTGCAGGAGCGATAACACGGACCGTTTTAAATATGAGAGCAGCTCCCTCTGATTAACGTAACGCCGACAGCTAGGTGAGATTTGCGGCCACAAAATGAAAAACAAAGTGAACACGATCACATGCTCTGCAGGAATGATGTTACAGCCTCAAATCAAATCAGAGAGCAGCTGAGCGTGAAGTCGGCCGCGTTCACATATTGAGAAAATAATGCATTTAAATCCAATTTATTCAAACAGCAACTGCGTCCAGACTAATATTGTTCCCAAACCCTCAACTATGAAGAAGAGTTACAACCACAGGGGCCTTGCTAACACCATTAAGATCAATCAAAGGAGAACTCTTTAACCCTGGTGTCTGAGTGACTGGTAGGTAGTAAAAGTGTTGGAACTGGTCCAGTAGATCACCTCAGCCAGCAGCCACCAAACGGGCTGCAATGGCTGCAACGTGATCCTTTGGGACAACTGCACCTGATCACAGTAGGTCCACTAAAAGAGCTTGTTTGATCCACTGACAGGCTCAGAGTGTTATTCTAAGTGTGTGACAGCATCATGGAAAGGATCCCTACAGAGAGAGACCTGGAAGATCCTTTTGGTTTAACCACAAACAGCACACACACCAGACTACATTCACTAAAACAGGGATTTTACACCTCAGTACTCAAATGTTGCTGGTCTGCTGCCTTGATTGGTTAGTTTGTTTGTGGTGTTTTAAAGCGCAAATTTGGATCAGAACTAGCTCAGATCCAAACTTACTATGTCACACACTAACACAATCTAACAGATGGAGGCAGAAGCAGGCCAGCAGCTCCCATGTTCTACGGGGTTAAATCCCTGTTTTAGTGAATGTAGTCTGGTGTGTGTGCTGTCAGTGGATCAAACAAGCTCTTTCAGTGGATCTACCGCTGCACACACACCAGGCTACATTCACTAAAACACTGATTTTAGCTCACAGAGCAGGAAGCTTTGTGACCTTGGAGTTCTGAAGTAAGTAAGAAGTCACAATAACACAAACTTCTTTTGCATCATGAGAGATAAAATGTGTAAAGTTCCTGCTGCTGGCTGAGGTGAGCTACTGGACCAGTTCCAACACTCTTTGTTACTACCAGTCATTCAGACACCAGGATGTGTAAAATTAGGGGCCTGGTTTAAAAGTAGCAGCGCTCTCCTTTCACTGTTTGGTGAAAAACACACATTACATTGTCCCAACGCTCGGGGCCACGTCTGACAACTGCTCGTCTTGTTAAAGGAACCGCACAAAGCCCTAAAGCACATAATTATCAAATGATTTCCAAATTCATCTTCCCTCATTTCAGTAATGGAATTCAGCTCTTACGTGATACATATTATGGATTTAGTCACAGGCAATAATAATAATAATAATAATAATAATAATAATAATAATAATAAGACTTGTTTTCATTTAGTGTTTCTGTTCGTACCTTTGGTGATACACAGCTGCATAAAGACTCCTGTCATATTGTGGCCTATTCACTTCCTGTTTAAACTCTAGTAATTTGCATGTAATCTGCGTATAAATCAATGATCGGCCTGAGATGCAGTGGATGTGGAGGAGACGTCTGTTTCTGCCTGCAGGCGTCTCTCAGGTGACTCTAAGTCGACTCTGTGGAAACTGGGATAAAACAGGAGGCGTCTTTGTGCTTCCTGTGAGGGTTTCTTACTCCAAACGGGAACCAGCGGGGCAGAAAATGAGACGCAGCTTGTCGAGGGGCTGTTAAAGTCTGAAATGAATACGTCTGCTTGGGACAGAAAGTGGTTGTTTCAGAGGTCAAAGGGACGCAGAGTGTGGGTGTTAAACCTCCGTACTATGGCAGAAATGTATTAAGCATTCATTCATAATCTCATTTACTCGTCCTTTAATCAGACGGTTCCTGATTTTAACAGAAAATGTCAATTCTCTGGATATTAATTACACTGATTTACTGTTCGGCTCCTACGTTTGACATTTTACTTTACGCTTTACTTTCTGATGGATGGATCTTTGTTTGAAGGACAATATTACTGTCAAATACAAGAACACATGCTGGTTAATCTGTATACATACATCCGCCTCATGTATGTGACAGAGACGCCAAAACTATTTGAAGAAATGTGAATTTAAGATATTTCAGGACTGAATAATCCAGTCAGAGCAATTTATAGAATTAGTCCTGAGACTCTTTCATATCAAAGTAAATTTGGTGCTGGAACTGAAACATCGTGAAACAAATCAAATCAGGAAATCAAACAGGGACGTTGTTAATCAGAATGGAATTGATCCCAGAAATCCCCGGCTTTACTGTCGGCTGGTTGGGTAGAAAAAGCTGTCGTCAAAACTGAGGTATCGACAGTAAAAGGTGTGAATTTAATCAGATTTAAGATCGTCTACAGCTGCTGTGGATCGGCTGCTTGGCTCCTCTGGACGGCACAGGTGAACCTATGAAGACGTCACCTGATCAATAACCAATAAAACCCTTCATTAGAAACCCCAGCAGACACAAAGATCCCGAAACTCTTCCAGTCTGACATCTTTAGTTATATATATAAAAATACTATATATAAAATAATAACCAAATAAAAAGAAGAGTTTTACTGAACTACATTCACATAATCTGGATTATCATCTGTTCTCACTTCACGCTGTGAAATCTCACTCTTTAGTTCTACAAACATTCATTTAATAACATTTTTATATTTTCAAAGTCTGAACACGTTTCTTCTTCTCTTTTATTCCTCTCGTGCTATTTTTATTGTCATGCACCAAAACCTGACTGTGAGTAAAAGAACAAAACAAACCATTTCAGAATAATCTGTACTGTATTATTGGATTATGATTAATGATGTAAAAATACTTGATATATTTTGCTGTGTACTTTAATCCCCATTAATAAATCCTCATTTATTCGTTAATGTTTTGTATCAATGTTCCTCCAGCTGGTTTGACTGCTGCCTAAAGCTCACAGGCACAAGTGCGCATGTCTGCAAAACAGCCCCAAAAAGTGCAAACACCCCCCCCCCCCCCCCCCCCCCCCTTTTGTACACGTGTACACACACACACACACACACACACACACACACACACACACACTTAACCTCCTCCATCAACCTGTTTTTATTCCTCTAGTTTATCCAAATAGTCACATTTACTTTTAATTGCTTTTTGGATCATTTGTTAACCTGTCCGGGTGGTGACGTCACCCGACCAGCCGTTTACCTGTTTATTTCCAGGTGTGTGAATAAACACCTGGACCCCCCCCCACCCCAGCATCCATCAGGTTAAACCACCAAAAAGTAAATAACACTTTTTTTTTAACTTTACTCTGAACTCACCACAGAAGAGAAGTTAAGTTTACCTGCTCGTCCAGGTGAGTTCGACACAACTTGAGCTGCTGCTTCTCGCTGGAAATAACCGTTGAGAAGCAAACAGCTGCACCAACTTCCTCCTTTTTTATTTCTGAACAGAAAACTCATGTTTCTGGCTTCATGGATCACCTCAGCACACACGAGGCTTTGTTTAGCTGCAGTCTGGGCTTTTATCGGCTCTCACTTCGAGGACGTTTGTTTAATATTTAAGACATTTCAGGCTCGTTAGGAATCACCTGGCTAACGGTTAGCCCGCTAGCCGTTAGCCGAACCGGCTAGCCGGTGGGAGCTAGCTAGCAGCAGGCGGGCTGAGGTGAGCCTCACCGCGGGGGTCCGTCCAGGAAAGTTACCTTAGCTTTGGAGCAGGTGACGGACCGCAGGGCCCCGAAGAAGATGGGCAGCAGCGCCATGAGCACCAGGCTGCCGTACGCCAGCGCCGTGCCCTCCGGGGTGGCCACGAATTTAGCCGTGGCGTTGAGCGCTTCGGTCCCGTTGGAGTCGGTGGCGTTCAGGGCGTCCAGGACCGCGGCGGCGGCGGCCTCCGGGGCCGAGGCCGGCACTGGTTCTGCCTCGGACATGGTTCTTCAGAGAGGACGGGCTTCAGGGGACCGCGGGCGGTGCTGGAGCGGTGGCGGAGAGCGACAGGCGGGCGGCGGTGGAGGCTGAAGCGGCGTGTCTGTCATTCATCTGCGGCGGTGCTGCTCGGTAAGGCCACGTTTCCTAAAGCGGAGCGCAGAGAGGAGTCCGAGGCGAAGAGGTCTCACTCTGCGGCTGCTTCCGGGGACCGTAAACATCACCGACAAGCTTCACAGGAAAAAAGATTCAAGGAACATACCAACACACATTTACACATGGGGTGGTACGAAATTACGTTCTCAGGTCCCGGTTTAAGCCACATTAAATATATAGAATAAAATATGAATAGAATGAAATAGAGCTACTATATAAAATAGAAGTACTAAAAGAAAAAGAGCAGTATAAAATAAAATGTATGCATCTAGGAGAACAAAATATAAACAATTAACATTGACAATGAAACAATAGAAAAGAAACAAGCAGCCGAATTTAGCTTAGCTAAATATGTGTGCATGAGCAAAGATGCAGTGTGAGATAGTCCAGGTGGACAGGTGGCCTATAGTGCACCTGTGTATGAAGAAAAAAAACAAGCTGTGAGCTTTATGGGGTCGGTGTAATGTGCTGCCACTTCATATGGCTACCTGCTCTCTGACCAATCAGAGGAGGGTCCGGCCTAAACCTAACCAATGAGAGGAGGGTCATGCCTAAACCTAACCAATCAGAGGAGGGTCATGCCTAAACCTAACCAATCAGAGGAGGGTCATGCCTAAACTTAACCAATCAGAGGAGGGTCATGCCTAAACCTAACCAATCAGAGGAGGGTCATGCCTAAACCTAACCAGTGGCGACGGCTGTAAAACCAAGATGGTGCTTTTGAAAATGCTCAACTCGAGGCTCTGAAACGGCGGCGTGAAAACCAACGGATGACGTCTCGGTGGTTTTGTCGGCTTCCTCTAAACAGTCCGCGGTGACCCGTTAGCAACGGCATCTTTAAACAGAATAAACAGGGTTTGTTTCCGTCCTCCTTCGGCTCAATGTCGATCTTCTGCTCCTGTTCTCACCGTAAATCGCCGAATCTCACCTGTTGTGTTCACGTGTGAATGTCTGAATGTTGTAAAGAACAAAAGGATCTGATGCCCGAAGCAACCATGTAGGGAAGAACACGCATTCAGAGGATTCAAAGGGATTTTTATTCTCAATTTTCCTGTATGTCGCCTTAACAAATATATAAATATATAAATGAAACAAAGAGAGAAGATAGAAAAAATCAATTTATATACAACAGTAGCGGTAGTGCAGGCAGAGTCACGACAGCTTATTAAGATAAGATTTATTACTTATAGCTAATAATACTGTGCAAAGTCTGGAGCAGAGATCATTAGGAGGCTGTTTGAATGAAGCGTTAACATACAATTTCACAAAAAAGGGAAAAATATGGCCATAGATAACTACAAGTGCAGTGTAGTTTAGTCAAACCAGGACGGGCGTAAATGTTTGGCTGAAGAGTGACGCCTCCTTATTCAAAATAAACGATCTCTGCTGTGAGGAACCAGCACGTCTTCTTCTTCTTCTTCGTTGGTGGAACAGCTTGTTCTGAGACACACGTGGCTGCAGTGCCCTCAGGAGGACTCAGAGGGAGGGGGGGGGGGGGGCCGAAGGAGTCCCCCCCCCCTCACCACCACCAAAATAAAAACAAACGCCCCACATTTATTCAGGTTAGAGCTGTTCCAGCTCCTCTCCCCTGGGGGGCGCCACAGGCTGTTGAATCAGCCTTAAAGAGTCAATAACCTGCAACACTGAACACCCACAGACCTGCAGATTATGATATATCATTTCTATTTATTTACAGGTTAAAACACACACCGAGCTTCATCACCCTCATTTTATTTCACTAGATTTTATGCCTTTTTCTTTCTTCTTCTATCATTATTTATCTTAATGGGTTTTGTTTTCCATCTTATTTTCTATTGAGGTTTTTTGTGCCTCTTTCATATTTTGTTGTTTCTCCTGTATGAGCGCTGCTAAACAAATGAAGCCGATTATATTATTCCTACTTTGATCGTTATTATTAGTCGCAGTAAATCGTGGTAATCATGCCGTATGTAAACATGTACACGGTCTTCCTTCCATTAGTTTTCAGTCTACGGACGTTTGACTTGATCACAGGCTGGATCGTGTGATGCTGTGTCACATGTATTTCTATAAAATACAGACACACAGTCTATATACCCTGCGTGGAAATAAACATTCCTTGTACCCGTTCACACACTCACACGCTGTTAAATCTGATTCTGAGGATGGAAAGTGGAGAAAAACAATAAAGCCCCACTGTGGAAGATCTGGAACAGAGGAGTTGTATAATTGTTTTAGTCTGTTTACTTCCACTCAGTGTTTGCTCACATGTTGGGCTTCCACCTGGAATGAAATGTGCCGTATAATCTAGGTTTTCCTCTCTTCTGTGCAGAACAGAAACCTGAACACTGGATGAAAGCAGGTTAAAAACTTTGTAGGCACATTAAAGGTGTAAATGTTGGATATCTGTTCTTTATCCATAAATACCATAAATACTGCCAAGAGGAAAAACTAATCCTGAGGAAATGGCTTTCAAAGACATGAATGTAAACGAGGAGTGTTTTAAAATAAACAGCTAAATGTGTTTTTCTAACAAAAAGACGTCTTATGGAGGCAAAACAGCCTCAAATCTCAAAATCAACAAGTGCATGAAGAAAATGATGGTTTTGCTTGTAGAGTTTCGCTGTAACACAATAAAAGTACTTCACACACACACTAATAGTCAGTGTCCAACCAGCTCTAATCATTTAATTTCATTCAAAATGAGAATTTTAAGTTGTAAACAACTCGTAAAAAGAAATAAAAATCTTCCAGATAGATTTTATCTTAGCGTGTGTGTGTGTGTGTGTCGACAACATCGTCAGCATTTTAATTCCAACATTAAAAAAAAACTTTACTGAATATTACAAACATAAAAACACAAATATTTACATCAGTTTCTGTACAAAGTGAAAGAGACATGAAGACGATGGAAAAAGAAAGAAAACAAGTTTAAAAAAAAAACTCACCAGTTATATAATGTGTTAAAATTCACTCTACAGTTTTTACATCCATTAAAATGAAAACATCTTCTATAATGTTTGGCATCAGAAGGAGGTTTAAAATGTAAATCTTTGGTTTAAAAGTCTCCTTTCACCTGCACATATAAAACCAGCCCACCAGGGAAAGAAAAGGCAAATAAGAGTAGAAGTCTTGTCCACATCCTGGTGTCTGAGTGACTGGTAGGTAGTAAAAGTGTTGGAACTGGTCCAGTAGATCACCTCAGCCAGCAGCCACCAAACGGGCTGCAATGGCTGCAACGTGATCCTTTGGGACAACTGCACCTGATCACAGTAGGTCCACTAAAAGAGCTTGTTTGATCCACTGACAGGCTCAGAGTGTTATTCTAAGTGTGTGACAGCATCATGGAAAGGATCCCTACAGAGAGAGACCTGGAAGATCCTTTTGGTTTAACCACAAACAGCACACACACCAAACTACATTCACTAAAACAGGGATTTTAGCTTGCAGGACACGGGACTTTGTGTGACCTTGGAGTTTTAAAGTGCTAATTTGGATCTGAAATAACCCTTTAAAACACCAAAGTCACACAATAACACAAACAAACTGACTGATGGAAGAAGCGGTAGACCAGCAAATCCTGTGTCCTGAGACATAAGATGTTTGTGTAAAATCACTGTTTTTGTGAATGGAGTCTGGTGTGGGTAAACCAAAAGGATCTTATTGCTGTTTTACATTATATATTATCTGTTATTTCATTTTTATTGTTACTGGTTTGGGGTTTCATTGTCTGTAAAGCACTTTACATTGTCTATTTTAAAAATAATATCTATAAATAAAGTTATTATTATTATATGTGTCTGTTCTTTTAGGATATTTGGCTTCCTACCTTCCTCTCAGTGTCTCTGAAGACAACAGAGCACAAATGATGAAGGAGAAAAGATTCTCAAGTATTTGTGATTGTCACATGATGGCTCGATATGCGGAGGGAACAAGGTCATTGGGACAATTTCAAAGAACCAAAAGCATCGTTTATCTCAGTATAATAATGAGATAATGATAAAGGGGGGAGCGATGGAGGTTAACTGACCCTGCGGGGAATCAGAGGACCGAAATAAACCCAGAGACTCAAGCAGCCGATCACAGAGCGGACAGGAAGGAGTGGACGATCGCAGAGGCGCCGAGGAGGGTCAGGAGGGGCGTGGCCTGGAGGAGGTGGGCGGAGCTCTTCAGTCTGACCTCCACAGGGAAGTGGTCGCTCATCTCCAGCACCTGGCAGGCAGAAGCAGCAGAGCCCCGAGTCACAACACGATCGTGTGCGATTTAAATTTGGTCACTGTCGACCGCCGTGTCTGAACCGTGAGCTCTCAGATGAATTTCTTTTTTTTTTTATACTGATGCATCAAACACAACATGTTTATCTCTGCGGCCGTCTGCATAGATAAATAATGTTATAAGGTAAATAAGCTAAATGTTTGTGGCGATGCACAGGTAAACACTGCGGTGAGGCCGATAACAAGGCACTGAATAATTCCATTCATCTACATATCGATGCAGTGAGAGCTCCTCTTCTCTGAAATGTGGTAGTTTCTTAATATAAGTCCAGTTCTATGAGTACGTGTGTGTGAACTTCTTAGTTCAGTTCATCGAGACTCTGGTGAATTATATTTAACTTCCTGGGAGAACAGATCGGACATATCAAAGGAAAGCTGAACACTCAGACATGACAGAGCCGCTACAGACGGTCGCTTCATGGGTGACAAAGACGAGGCGCCGCGGTCTAGACCCGGTCTAGACCGCGGCCAGGCCCAGCTCTGTTCATGCCTGTGAGACTCACTCAGTGGCACATGAAGCCAAAAACAGTTCGACTGCCCTGCTCTTCCTCTTCGTTCCGCTAATGTGAATGAGAATAAAATGATTTAATCCTGCAGCTCTTCTAGACTTTCCAAATGTTATCGGACTGAATGGATCAGATTCTGACGCTCACATGAGTTATTTCACAGGCTGTGATTCTCAAAAAATGTGATGGGTGCTGATTAATTCCGTAACTACACAGTTTGGCCACTATGTCAGACCGGCTTCAAAGCCTGGCGCACTTCCTGGAGCTTTCATACGAATACTGATGTTGTTTTCTTGCCTCAGAGACGTAAAAATGGCCGCAAACATAATGACCAGCGTGGACTGGAGGCAAAAGTCGACTTACAGGACCAAAAATAAAAAACAACTCTTGAATCCACGACGTGGAGTTAAAGTGATCTGAACGTCACTGTGATGATGGGACGAGTTCTCCAGGTGTTTAAGAATACTGATAAATGATAATACATTCTATTTGTAGAGCGCTTTACAAAAGGTTAAACATACATGTTAAAAGCATGACAGCAATAAGAAGACATTTCTAACCAAAGGAAGTGGTTTAAAAGAGCAGACAGACCTTTGTCCTGGTCAGTTTGAACTCTTTGCCAAAGTTGAAGACATTTGCAGACAGCGGACTGATCTTCTTCAGGAAGGTTTCCCCATGTACCACGATCCTGACACACACACACACACACACACACACACACACATACTGAATAACTGAAGAAAAAGACAACCCATCTTTCAAAAACAAGCAAGAACAGATTCCCTTCGTTCCCTCGTTACCTGTCGTAAGCACAGTTGGTGTCGTCCGTGACGGTGGTGTCCACTTTGTCTTTGATCAGCCACGAGAACGCAGACTTGAACAGTCGGATCTTCTTCTTGTCGGTTCGGGTCATGTAGGCACAGCTGGCGTGGAAATCTCCCAGGAACATCACATTCTGCACGCACACACACACACACACACACGTTTTTAAGTTTCCCTCAGTGTCACAGTGATCCAGTGCAGTCAGGAGCTGCTTCAGAGCTGCCAGTTGGACAATATGTAAACAAATATAAAAGAAAAAACAGCATTCATAAGAGAATCACAGAACCTTCCTGCAGCTTAACCAACATATTGGTGCCCAAATATGTTGCTGTGGACATGTTTTCATTAAAAAAGAACCAGCAGCACTTTAAAATACAAGAATGTTGTTCTAGACAGGATTTAAGTCAAGTGTGGCTATAATTAATACAGGGGTGTGTGGGGGGGTGGTCTTACCCACATATGTCTCCCCACCTCCCCTACAGACAGAAATCCAGAAAGACTGAGGCTTTATCTGTCCTCTGTCATGGATGTAACGAAACCCAGACCATCTCCACTAACATCAGAAAAACTCAACTTAGCTTTGTGAAATAAAACATTAACCAGCAGAGGAAAAGAGCCGTTTGACACATCGAAGCCATTCTGTGTAGTGTGGATACTGTTTAGGACATCGGCCACTAAAATCAGGATACCTGATGCAGCCCTGCACATCTAGATGAGCTTTTCAACGCTGTATAAATTCACATCCTAAAAAGGAAGGAAAGAGCAAAAAGGAGAGGAAAAATAACAGAAACTAAAGAGGATAGTTTTTATGTTTCAAGAGGGAAAAGTTTTGCTTCGTATTCAGCCTGAAACGCTGCTCCCTCAGATCCAGTTTCCTCACCATGTTGTTCCATTTCTTGCTGACTTCCAGGAAGACGTCGTAGAGCCGGTCGATCTCCTGGACGGCCTGTCTGGGCTCAGTGTGCAGGGGAACCAAGATAAACTTCTTGATCGCTGCAGGGCAGAAAGACGGAAAAGACGAATGGAGGAGTATGGAGAGAGAGAAAGAGGAAGAACAAAGGGAGGAGGGGTCAAAACCAGTCCCCCCCGTTTAGACCTGAGTCTGTCCGGGTGTGTTTTGTGTGTCCACTGACCGGTTTTCCTGCTTTGGAACTGAACAGAGAACGGCTCCCTGACGAACGACTGTTTCTTCTGGTACTGATGCTGACCTGTCACATTCACCGTCTCCTTCCTGTTTGGGGAGGAGACGACGTTCAGGAGAAGGAGAAGTCAAATTCACAGGATTTCTGCTCTAAATTTCTTGGCCATGTGGCAAAACAAATTTAAAAAAAAAGGGGCAGCGGCTCCAAGCAGCAGAGAGTCGTGATGGTGAAACGGTTCCAGATCCTGGTTAAGATCAAATCTGCTTTATTATGATGTGACTCAGATTTAATGTAACTACTCTTCATCTGTATTAAACCACACAGGAACTATTTAACTGCTGAGAGGCACCCTATCCACCTATCCACACAGTCCAGGTGTGCACAGGTGTGTGTCTTTTCCTGGACGAGCAGGTGTGACAGAAACGGTGTCTTACCTGTAGATGAAAACGTACTGCTGCATGTCGCTGGGAGAGCTTCCCAGACTCTTGCTGGACACTGATGCGTAGCTGTATTTAGCCTCATACCTCAACACAACACAGAGACAGAGACAAGCTGTTAATTACTAAAGCAGCAAAACTGTTTTTGTAATTTACACCTTTAAACCTTATCTAGCTAAGGATCATTTAGATTTCCCCGCCCAGAACAAGCTCTCTTCTCAAACCTTTAGAAAATAATTGGACTGATTTTGATGATTTGCACTCACAGCATGAATAATAAACTAAAAAGAACTGAATTTTAACTCCTCAAAGAACATTTATTGTTGTAAATGTGTGGACACTGCGCTACAAAAACAATTCAAACAAGTCCTTCCATTCCTTTTACGTCTCAATCTGTGAAACCATTCTGTTTTTCCTCTCCTGTTAATTATCTCACAGCCCTCAGATTTATCTGGTGGTCCTCTGGAGGGGCCTGACTTTAATTTGAAAATCACTGGGCTAAATTAGCAAACACAGTAGTCCAAGCTAGCTCCACCTGATGCCAGTTACATGTTACATGATGCATCAGTATTAACACTCCAATAATGTCACATATCTGCATAATAAGTACTTGTACTGCTGATCTTTAAGAACATTGTTAAAAATACTTCTCTACTTTTGCTTGAGTAGGATTTTAAACGCCAAATCTTTACTGTAAAAGAGTATTTTACGTTTTATAATTGCTACTTTAACTTAAAATGAAGGATCTGAGTACTTCTTCCACCACTGGGTAAGCCCTCAGTTAGCTCCCATGTTAGTTTGCATATTTACCCTTAGAGTGAACCGTTGCTCAAAGATCCAAACATGCACAACAACCCCGATTTAGACTGTAATCAATATAATCAAATATGTGGCAATCATGCTTTTGTATCCCAAGTGGATTAGTACTTTACCAGAGATTGGGAATTAAAATCAAACAGGTAAAATATTAGAAAAAAATCTGATTGTTCCCTATTAGACATCACCAGAGGAAAGAAAGAAAGCAGCCGCCTAAGCTAAGCTAAAAGTAATGTAACTGGGGTTAAATTGGTCAGTATTTTTAAAGCAGTGCCATATTTGTACATATTTTGGTGTCTGAATGACTGGTAGGTACAAAAAGCTTTGCGATTGGTCCAGTAGATTCGTGTAATTGTATGACTTTTGGAGTCCTGCGTTCTGCCACCAGGTAAAATTACTGTACAACGGAGTCTGATGGGTTTAAACAGCAACGACATAACGACTGGTTTCCAAAACGTTTTGTACCTATTAGTCATCTAAACACATTAAAAAAAAGGGCCCAGGTTTAAAAACACCATTCTCCTTTAAATGTTGTCCTTTGGATTTAGGAAATGATTTTTAGTGGAAAGCTTATTTATCTAAATATTAGCAATAGTGGGATGAACACTAGTCAGGCAAAGAGGGACGTACTCAAATGGAAGTTTGTGTGTTGAATATTACTCTACTAGAACATTACTTGTGTTGAAAACTTACTGGACTACTCTTATGTAGATTTAGTATTCACAACTGCGTCTATTACACCTCGTCATCACTAATCAAATGTAGAGCACTTTCTAATCTCCACACCAGTCGTCAGTTCTCAACCCATCTGCTCAGCAATAAGTCTTTTTGATCCGTCATCCAAATTGATCCAATTTGTCACTCGATTACTTAAATTTGAGCAGATAGAGTCTGACCTTCCTGAATGTGGTGTCCCACAAGGTTTAGTACTCGATCTACTACTTTTCTATGTTTTATTCATGCAGCATCTTTGAAATATGGCACACACTTTCTATGTTTCGCTGACGACACTCTAATTTATGTTTCTGTTGCTGCCGATGATCTTCCCAGCTTAAGAATATGTACATCTGCATGAAAAAAACAAAATGTTTTGAGCAGGAGACCCAACAGGTCCGGCTTTAAAGAGTGTAACTTATTAATTCCCCTTGAGCTGTTAAACCACACAGATTACTGCATTACTGTAGTAGTGATGTTTCTTGAATATTGAAATGAATCAAATGAAGTGTGTGAATAATCAAATCTAATATGCAATGCTTGTTGGCTCAATCATGCAAAAATAAACTGCATTTTTCTTCACAGGTGATGTTACAAAAGGTGTTTTTACCTGCTAATTCCCAACACATTAAAAAACCCAATTTAACCCTCGGATATATTTAGATGTAACACTTTATTTTGGTAAGTCTGCTCACCTGACTCTCAAAAGACAATTATAGATTCAGCCTCAAAATACATTAGCATTTCTGACCAACACCTGGATGTGATTTACAGTCACTTTGGCTAAAAGAAATTGCATTCTGGGAAGCTCGTTATGAAGATAGTGTATCGTAGGTCAGGGTGTGTTTATCTTAGCTTAGCACTAAGACCAGAAACAAGGGGAAACTGCTAGCTTAGCTTTATCAAACATAAAAAAAATCATCTTTGGAGTTCTTTGAAGATGATTTTTTTATGTTTGATGAAGCTAGGCTAGAAGTCTTAAGCTGAATTTACAAGCTATAAGCTTGATAGATATCCGTATCCGGTTAGCTATCAAGCTACTCAGCCGTCCATCCTGTAGAATTAGGACAAATTTTGAGCCGACAACACCACTGTGATTTCAGGATGGTTGAGATGCTTTTTTCAAAGCCAAGTTCAATCATATTCTGTCTCTTCAGTGAGATGTTGTTTTAAGCTTAAAGTTAAACGGACACATGAAGAATGTTATAAGGATTATTCACCGTGTCAGAAACTGTTTCCATCATTCGACTTTTAACAAACACACTTAAACGTGTTGATATTCAGACTGTTTGAAACAGATCAGCGACTATCCCAAATAAAGTGTTACCTATTAATTACAGGTATTAGGATTAGTAAAGAGGGTAGATTAAGGTGATTGGGATGATTAAGTATGATTAGATGATGTTCCACATGCTCATAAAATCCACTGTACCTGTCAGTTTCCCTGTTGGAGGCAGACAGCAGACACATACAGGCAATTATTACCATATTGTATTAATATGCACGATGCATGACGAGTGTTACTGTCTGAGTACATCCATTCTTAAATCCTTCTGTTTAGTAGGAGGCATTTTGTCAACATTCAAATGATGAAAAATGTCAAACATGAGAGAAAGAGGTGGAGGTGGAACAGCTTTTGTTGAATAAGGGGGGGATATTTTGTATTTTCACATCATGTCTTAGCCTAAAATCATCTTAAAATGAAAAATCTGTCTTTCAAAATCCAAACATATATCAGTTACAACCAGCAAAGTCACTGATGGAAAAATACATGTTGGGACAGAATTATGTGAGAGTGATGTGGGTGCATTTATCTGTACAGACTCACTGATGCAGAGACAGATTATTGTTCAAAAACAGCCTGTAAGTTACCTCACAGGATGTGAGAGCTGCTGCTCTACCTCGACCCGACTGTGAAGTTTGTTTGTGCTCACGAATATTATGTTGGACTAAAACTTTAAAACACCAAAGTCACACAGTAACACAAACAAACTAACCAACTGAGGCGGCGGCAGACCAGCAGCTCCTGTGTGCTGTGAGGTAAAATCCCTGTTTTTGTGAATGGAGTCTGGTGTGTGTGCAGAGAGCGATATAACGGTTTAACCAAACACAGCTGTTGTATCACTCTCTGCAAACACACCAGACTCCATTCACAAAAACAGGAATTTTACCTTGTAGAACACAGGAGCTGCTGGTTGGTTTGTTTGTGGTGTTTTAAAGCGCTAATTTGGATCAGAACTAGCTCAGATCCAAACTCACTATGTCACCAGTCACACAATAACACAATGGAGGCATGGAGGCAGCAGCAGACCAGCAACTCCTGTGTTCTGTGAGCTAAAATCCCTGTTTTAGTGAATGTAGTCTGGTGTGTGTGCAGAGAGCGATATAACGGCTGTTTGTGGTAACTTAAAGGATCACGTTGCAGCCATTGCAGCCCGTTTGGTGGCTGCTGGCTGAGGTGATCTACTGGACCAGTTCCAACACTTTTACTACCTACCAGTCACTCAGACACCAGGATGTGGACAAAAAAGGTGAAGGTATAAAAATACTGGAGTTATCCTTTAATAATGGTTTATAACTGAACCATTTATAAAGGGTGCCTGTTTAGAAAGTGGTAACTGACTAGTTGATTATTCTAGAGAAGTCATTGTTGTTTGCTAGAGAAAACACTTTCTAACTAATGTCTTAGTGAAAAGTAGAGACTGGAACACAGAGGGAAGCAGTGGTTAGTGAGCGTGAGCTGCTTCAGTAGTTTTCACCGTTCACCTGTTGAGAGAAGCCAGCAGAGCTTTGATGGCTTTACCGTCAGGATCCATCACCTCCTGCAGGAGACAGATATCACAGCGGGACACAATCTGCACACACACACACACACACACACACACACACACACACAATTATCAAATATGAATCGCAACAAAAACAGAAAAACAGCATCTCCTAATAATTGAATTTACTGTGAGCAAACTAAGAAAACACTCTGCGTACTATAAAGGATCAGATTCTTCTGCCACCGGTGACTTTTGTAAGCTGAACTTTTATCATCACAGCAGCAAAAAATAAAGTTAAGGCCTGGTGTTGAGGTTAAGGTTAGGATTAGGATTAGCATTGGGTTTAGTCGGGGTTCTGGTGTGTGTGTGTGTGTGTGTGTGTGTGTGTGTGTGTGTGTGTGTGTGTGTGTATGTGTGCGTGTGTGTGTGTCCTACCCGTGTCAGAGTGTGCATCACTCGGTAGTTTGATGCTTTCACAGAGTCGAATTTCTGCACATTGTAGGCACAGATCCTGAATCCTGAGGCTGTCGCTCCCTCAACCAGGCAGGTGAGGCAAGAGAGGAAGAGGAGGAGCAGGAGGAGGAGAGGAAGAGAAGGAGAGCGCCACCCCATGGTTGCACTGTGAAGAAGACACACGATGTCACTAAACACTGAGACTGTTTTCTAGCTTCATGTTGAATAAGGATCAAAGATCAGAGAAAGAAATTATCTTTTTTTTATTAAACAAAAGGAAGTAGTGCTTTTGTTGGGGACTATTTTCAGTGGCGGATGAATTCGTATTTGTTGCTCTAGTGATATTTTGGGGTGATTTTGAAAGCTGATGCTCTTCCTAATTCTCCAAAACTGAACATCTGGCAACACGGTTAAAGAACACATGACCAAACCACTCAGACGAACATGGTGACACAGTGAAACAGTCGTTTCTGCTTTCTCCTCACTACCAGTGAGTTTACTGGCAGAAGATCTCATGTGTGTCACTAATATCTGCCCCCACTGGGTTGGTGGTAACGAAACCTGCCCCACTCAGCAAGACAGGCTTATGGAAACTGTCAAAACTCTCATGTCCCCCCAGAGTTAGACGGCGACTATGAGCAGGTCTGGTTTCCGTCTCTGTGTCCTTAACCACTGAGCAGCATCATTTTTTCAGTTCCTCATTCTGCTCCTCACATCACTCTTTCAAAACCACACCCAGCTGAGTGGCGAGATGCCGGTCCTTTTATAAAGGCATGTGTGGAAGCACGTGACACACGTGGTGTGTGGTGCTGGTCCCACAGCCCTCTCATCAAGTGTCTGTTTCCCGTTGGAGGCTGAAGCAGCTGAGATTAGATAGATAGAAGTACTTAAGGAGTATCTTAAGGAAGATTCCTGCCCTGCGTGAGGTTCCTGAAAACCTCTGGGCTAAAGATAAATACGATGTCGGCCTCATAAAAGATTGTGAGCCCGTTCATATCACCCCTAAATGTGACTACCGACCCCGTCAACCACAGTATCCTCTGAGACAGGACGCCATTAAACCTGTATTCAACTCCCTATTGGAGGCAGGTGTCATTGTTCACCCATGTGTTCCCTAACCCATACACAGGTTCCTCCTCAGTCCAAATGGTTCTCCGTTGTTGATCTAACGCCTTTTTCAGTGTCCCTGTACATCCAGACAGCCAGTACTGGTTTGCCTTCTCATTTGAAGGACGAACCTCCACATTCACAGGTCTCTGTCAGGGATACTGTGAGTCTCCAACCATTTACACCACAGCTCTCGGGGACATCTTAGCCGCCCTCCTGCGCTACGTTGATGGTTTAATGATATGCGCACCCTCAGCTGAACAATGAGAGCGTGACACTGTGAAACACCGAGCTGAGAGAGGTCACAAAGCTAAACTTCAATTTGTAAAACAGGAAGTGATGTTTCTAGGACATATCATCTCTCCACAGGGTAAATCTCTCTCTCCAAAAACAACTGGAGCCATTCACAGGCTTCCCAAACCACAGACTAAGAGACAAACGATGGGGATTAGGATTATGACGCTCTCACTGTCGCACAGTCATTCCAAACTTTGCCATTATGGATAAACCACTCTGTGAGCTCACTCTAGGCCCCCCCCAACGCGACCCTGACTTGGACTGACGAAGCCGACAGGACATTTGAGGACGTGAAGCTAGCGCTCATGTCTCCTCGACCCTTCGTACAGACTGTGGATGAACAACTTCTGTTCTTTTGCAGGACTGTGGAGGAAAACTGCGCCCTGTGACATATTTCTCTGCCGCGACATGGAGCAGCAAGATGGTCTGTCCTTGTATGAACCAAGATTATTGATTAATCTGGGAAATAAACAACAGTTTTTGAGGAACAAATTACTTTTCAGTACTTTTCAGTGATTAAGACATGGACTTTGACTGTAAATAAGATGCCAGAGGGCTTTTTCTTTAAAAAAAAAAAAAAAAGCATAAAAATAGAGCTTGTTAATAAGAAAACGACCCCGGTACCTCCCTACTGAAGTCCAGGCTAAGCCGACAATGCCCTCTGCATATAGAAATATTGATTGCGGCAGCTTTAAGTGTTTTTCTGTTTTGTTTCTTTTAATCATGTGCATTTGAGCCTTCAGGCAAAGTCAACAGAAACCCATTGAAGAATAGAATAGACGAGTAGTTTAACTGTGACTCAGTCTTTATGATGGCTGTAAGAGCTGTTTTGTGGGTGTCGTTTGACTCCTCCCAGAACACTGCAGATGTGTGAATGTTTAACCTGTTCAACTAGTAGAAAGGACGAGACTTCATGTGTCACTTAAAGGAGATTTAGGGTTTCAAATAACTGGTAGGTACAAAAACTGTTGACACTGGTCCACTAGATCGCCTCAGCTGGCAGCCAAGAACGGGCTGTAAAGGCTGCTGCACTTTGATCCTGATCACAGTAGGTCCACTAAAAGAGCTTGTTCGATCCACTGACAGGCTCAGAGTGTTATTCTAAGTGTGTGACAGCATCATGGAAAGGATCCCTACAGAGAGAGACCTGGAAGATCCTTTTGGTTTAACCACCAACAGCCGTCATATCGCTCTCTGCACACACACCAGACTACATTCACAAAAACAGGGATTTTAGAGAACAGAACACAACATGTGGCTGGTCTACAGTTACATGATTGGTTAGTTTTTATGTGTTATTGTGTGTAACTGAACTAACCCTTTAAAACAGTAAAGTCACTCAATAACACAAAGAAACTGCAAAGGAACTACTCAAGATAGCGGTGGAGAAGAAACACCTTCGCAAAATTACTGTTTTTTTCCAATGGAGTCTGGTGGGAAGAAACAGCACGATACAAAAGCTCCTTGTGGATAAACAAAAATGATCTTACAGATCAATCTCTGTAAGGATCCTTTACAACTGTTGTAGCTGTTCACCACCTGAGACGATCTGCTGGACCAAGTGTCTGCCTGCCAGTCACCAAAATATGTACAAATAGGGCCCAGGTTTTAAAACACCGTAGTTTATCCTTTAAGAGAGTTGAGTCATTTATACTGTGCACTACAAAATATATCAAAAGGGAATGTAGAAAAACCTGTTTGCATTGTTTGTGTGATGTCCTCTGAGGATTTCTACGGGGGTGTTTTCAGTTTACTGCTTGCTGTGATCTTTGTCAGCTAAGTGGATCCTGGTGAAAACTTTTTTTTCCCTTCCCCAGCAACTCAAAGGTGTTGTTTTGTAATATGTGCAGTGAAATACAGACTGGTACACTCCTAAAAAAGATTTTACGACCAGGAAATGCAGCAGGGAGGCTGCTGTGGGATTTTAAATATTAACCGAGTGTCTTTCTGTAGCTGCAGGTGGACGCAAGCAGCCTTTTCATTCTTTTTTACAGCCAAAGAAAAGGACAAAAAACAGTGTGTGAAGAGTGTGACAGGATGAGTGGTTCGACTGGTCTGGTGTGCCAGTGTGAGCATGTTCAGGCCAGCAGGGGAAGAGCAGTTACTATGTCACTCAGATACGTTTAGCCGTCTGCAGAAGTGCAAACAAGGTGCTGACTGTGTCAATATGCTAATAATTCCACCAAAATAAGACAAACCCAAGACAAGGTCATCAAGGGAGAAGTCCGGTTTAATACCAGGTGACTATCATATCTTATCTAAATCACTGGTAGGTAGTAAAAGTGTTGGAACTGGTCCAGTAGATCACCTCAGCCAGCAGACACCAAACGGGCTGCAATGGCTGCAACGTGATCCTTTGGGACAACTGCACCTGATCACAGTAGGTCCACTAAAAGAGCTTGTTTGATCCACTGACAGGCTCAGAGTGTTATTCTAAGTGTGTGACAGCATCATGGAAAGGATCCCTACAGAGAGAGACCTGGAAGATCCTTTTGGTTTAACCACAAACAGCACACACACCAGACTACATTCACTAAAACAGGGATTTTACTGTAGTCTACCGCTGCTGCGATTGATTAGTGTGTTTGTGTTATTGTGTGACTTTGGTGTTTTTAAGGGTTCATTCAGATCCAAACATTTAATATTCTAACTACATTTTCCAGATTATACTCGCATACTTTTACTGTATTAACATTATCAATGCAGAACCTTTAGCTGTAGTGGAGTATAGGCACATTGTGGTATCATTACTTTTAGTGAAGTAAGGGATGTGAATAATTCCTCCACAGCTGGTGTTGGTCTGCCCGATCAATGGACTTTACCTCAGTAATACGCAGCGTTGTATCGACAGACTCGAACTGAAGGCTAAACTTTCCCTGCAGAGTGTTGTGTCTTGTAATCTGTCGACCACAGAGACAGACTCGACGCGCATTACTGCACGCTGCAGGAATGTCACCAGCAGTAAAGCTGTTTTTTACCAGCTGTAGTAGCTATAGAAAGTGAGGAACTTTCAGATCAACTCTTTAAAAGGCTCTCTGTATGGCATTCAAAACATTAATATAGCATTAAACAACTGCTAGTTATGTAAAAATACAGTTGAGTTATGGCGTCCTGAGCGGAGAATAAGCGACTCTCTTCTAAATGTCTCTGGTCACACTCCCTCTGTCTCTGTCGTAATTTGAGCTTCTCTGTCCTTTGTTCTGGTTGTCGGGACGGACTCGCATGCATGTTGGTGCATGCGAGTACCATAAACAAACAGACACGTCCAGAGCTGCGGCACAGAGACAGACTCGGTCCAGTGGCTGAGCTAATTTAGCTTCTGTTTATATGATAGTGGTATTTAACAGAAAGGGGGGGGGGCAGCGGAGGATGTGCCGGGGGTTTGCAGCTGTTGTTTTTGTTAAGCCAGAAACAGCCGTTCTATCGCACGATTCAAACCCACAAGACTCCATTGACAAAACCTGTAATTTTACCTCACACAGTACAGGAGTTGCTGGTCTACTGTTGCCTCAATCACTTAGTTTGTTTGTGTTATTGTGGGTTACACAAGTACTGTGTTAGATCCAAACTAACTCTTTAAAGACACCCAAGTCACAAAATAACACAAACAAACTAACTGATCGAGACAGTGGCAGACCAACAACGCTATTGTAAAATCCCTGTTTTAGTGAATGTAGTCTGGTGTGTGTGCAGAGAGCGATAGAACGGCTGTTTGTGGTTAAACCAAAAGGATCTTCCAGGTCTCTCTCTGTAGGGATCCTTTCCATGATGCTGTCACACACTTAGAATAACACTCTGAGCCTGTCAGTGGATCAAACAAGCTCTTTTAGTGGACCTACTGTGATCAGGTGCAGTTGCCCCTGAAGATTTTACATCACAGTAGCTTGTATGTCGCATGTGTCTTTTAGACACCAAAAAATGAAACAGTTGTTTATTTGTTAGACTGAGCGGTTTGTTTGGTGTGTGTAACACAACTACTGGCTCTGAATAAATCACATACAGAACCTTTAACATGAAGTGGTCACTGTCAGTTGTTCAATCATTCTAGCAGCGAGACATGTGTGTCTGTTTCAGGCCTCTCAGCCCCTCCCAGGCCTGGAGGTGCTGGGACCAGTAGAGCGACTTCTGTTCACGCCTCGAACACTCCCTCAGCACAGCAGCCTGACCTCTACCAGATTATTTAAAATAGACCACAACACATAAACCACATGTCTGCAGGTACAATGAACATTTTGTCCTGTCTGAAGTGAGCAATCAAACTCAGCAGCACAGTAATAAAAATGAGAATTTGAATGAGTTAACAACAGTTTGTTATTCAGCTCAGGAGTCATTTCCATGGCTGTGGTTTGAGCTGATGAAATCTGAAAAAGTGTTGGAACTGGTCCAGTAGGTCACCTCAGCCAGCAGCCACCAAACGGGCTGCAATGGCTGCAACGTGATCCTTTGAGACAACTGCACCTGATCACAGTAGGTCCACTAAAAGAGCTTGTTTGATCCACTGACAGGCTCAGAGTGTTATTCTAAGTGTGTGACAGCATCATGGAAAGGATCCTTACAGAGAGAGACCTGGAAGATCCTTTTGGTTTAACCACAAACAGCCGTTATATCGCTCTCTGCACACACACCAGACTCCATTCACAAAAACAGGGATTTAACCTCACAGAAACACAGGAGCTGCTGCTCTGCTGCTGGCTTTATTAGTTAGTTTGTTAGTGTTATTGCGTGTTACACAAATATTGTGTTGGATCTGAATTCACCCCGTAAAACTCCAAAGTCACCAAATAACATGGAAACAAGTTAATTTTTAACACTATTTGACCTCAAACATCTCAAACTACAATAATTGAGTATTTAAGCAGCATGGATAATGGAGTTCCGCTTACTTTATTCCCAATTTACTCTGCAGCAGAGTCATGTACAGTGGACGGCTTTATAAATAGTACTTTCTGCGTGTGTTTCCTGAAAAACCAAAGTGACAACGTTGGTACCTTTGCAAACGTTGGGACTCTGCAAGAATGTAAAACACTTAAAGGGAGTTCAAGCAAAACTCTCAGCCTCACGGCGACTGCTCAAAAAGCCCTGCATCACATCAACACATTATTTAAAGTAAAAATAACAAATGTTCAGTCGTTCCCAGCTCGCTAACTGAAAAGATATGCTGCTTTTCTTTATCATACTATTGTAAATCTAATGTTTTGTGAGTTCAGACAAGTTGTCTTGGGGTTACAGGAACATGCGACGAGTATTTTTAGCTGTTGTGAAACTGTTTCTGTCTCCTCTGCTGCTGTAACAGGTGAATTTCCCCACTGTGGGATAAATAAAGTCTCGTTAGTGAATCGTTGGTCAGTTAATAATTCACAGACATCAATAAAAAAAAACAGTCCTGAAGACTTGAGAGCTGGAACAAGCCGGTTTGTAGAATAAATGCGATGATGAGTTTAAAACATCTGCATGTAAATTAATCATGTGATTCTGACAGCAGGAGTTTGCAGGTGAAGAAAGCTGTGAACAGGACACACCTTGATCTGGATCACACACTGACACACAACACCCCTGAAGCCTCAAACACACCGTCAGTCACACACAGTCACAGAGAGCCCCCCCCCCCAGCAGCTGTAACTGGTCCTGTCCCAGTACACTGAGCTGCTGCTGCTGGTGTTCTTACCTGTTCAGGTGAGCTGACCGTGGGCCGTGTGTCTCCGCTGAGTCTCCTGCTGCTTCTGCAGGGCGGGGGCTGTTAACCTGCTGATGATGACATCACTGAAACGCCTCTCATTCCTGCTGCATTCAGGGCCTGTGGGAAAGACAGGAGGTTTGAACTTCACAGCTCAGCTGCTTTCTTCTTCTTTCAGGATTTGGGGTTTCGTCACTTCTGAAGACATCAAGCAGGAAACAGGCGTCGACACAAAGGAAACCAGCATTTTTTCACGTTATCTAATGTCCCATAATGCCGCTTTTCTGTTGAAAAATGGTTGCTCAACATTTTCTCACAGCCGTTAAACTCCACTGTGAACATGTCCTTAAAAAACACATTTCATAATCACATCTACTGTATGAGCTCTATTTCCTGTGACACTGACACAAGTTATTTGACTAAATTCACCTTTTCACCCATTTTAAAGGGAAGTAAAATGACCGATGTTAAAGTTAGGGGACTTTCTGCATCGTGTTTTGCTTTTTAATACTTTTTCTACTTAAAAAGCTTTAAAAGAAAAACATAGAACATGAAAATTAAAAGTGGGGAAGTCAAATGTTTTTCATGAGGTCCGGCTGAGGTGCAAAGAGTGTCATTTTATCCCAAATCAGTTTAACACTGCAGTTTAAAGGACCAATGTGAAGAATTCAGTGACTTCTAGCGGTGAGGTTGCAGATTCCCTCCCTACGGTGGCCCACGAGGACTCACACTCTTTTGCTTTTCCTTGTGCTAAATAATAAGAATGATCCTCCACTTGTCGCAGCACAACGTGATCCTCCTTCTTCTTCGTCTTCCTGCCGCTGCGTTCGTGTCGCCATATTCAGAGTAGAAATGCGAAAGGCCACGTCTGTCCGCTCCGAGCTGCTGTAGAAACACATGGTCACTGGCTTTGGGAAGCGTTAGGACGAAGTTCACAACTCCATTACTTCAGTCAAAGTGCAGACATGCATTTACAGACCCTATAATGACCCTGAAGTTCTTTGTTACGGCAGCAACACAGACAGACAGACACCCCAAAGACAACCAACACTTAAGGCACAAAAACAAGTAAAAAAAGAGACAAATATATGAAAAATATAACATATGTACAATGTAAAATAGAATAATATAACATAAGACTGGTTTACAATATAAAAAATAAGAAATATCTTCTGCAAATGCCAGAATTCAGCACCCAGCATCAGGCAAAAATATTCTGATTTAAAATATATTCATCATGCAAATTAAGCAGAGATATTTAAATTTGAGCCCCCAAACAGAAGTTAAAAGCTATAAAATGAAGTTAAAGTTGAAAGTTGTTTCTGCTCCCACCACCTTTACTTTAATACTTTAACCACACTTCCCTCCTCACACCCACACAGCAGCACTGCAGTGGGATCAGCAGCACCGTAGTCCCGTCATGCACCGGCTGACTCGGTCCCTTACCGCCCCCTCCTGCACCCCCTGCAGCGGTGCATCGCCTTGTTTGGTCGCTGGCCTTCGGACGCCCACTCACCGGGTCCCGCCTTCTCCTGCAGGCTGCAGCCGGGGACACGCTCAGGAATCGGGATCCAGTCAGTCAGCGGAGCCGCAGACACCGACAGGACGGTCCGGCCGAGCCCGGAGGTCCCGAGCGGAGCTTCACACCTTCACACCCACCGGCTGTCATGGACTAACAGGAGCGGAGGCAGGCAGCTTGAAGCCCGGGGTGAGTTACCCAAACCTCGGACAAACAAATCAGTGAACTCCCGATGTAAACAAACTTGTTAGCTTGTCTGCTAACTTTGCAGTGATGTGAGCTAACGGTTTTAGCCGTTAGCTCCTTCATTCAGTCAGATGCTGAGAACTGTGGAGACTTAAACTTTAAATTTACCCCGTTTTGTTGTGTTAAAGCAGCTGGTTAACTTCGACCAGCTGGTGAGTTTGTCCAAACCCCGGAGGGCTGACTAACTAGCTAACTAACTAGCTGACTAACTAGCTAACTAACTAGCTAAGTAAATCTTGTCCGATTATTAACATTACAGAGCAAAGTTGTTAGCTTGTTGGCTAACTTTACACTGCTGTTAATTGAGGCAACAAGCTGTTGTTAGCTGTTCTCTCCACGTCTCCTTCCCTCGAAGCGTTTTTAACTACAGCTGACTCAAACAGCTCCGTTAAACTTATTGATTATCTCACTTTGGGTGTTAACCAGCTAATATTAAACCGATTGGTGTGCCACCTTCACGGACGCCTCGTAAACTCCAGCTTCTTCTCCTGCTCCTTGTGTCTGTTGTTGTTTTTGACATCCAAGTGGATTTGGGCGGAAATTAAAAGGACCCCGGCTTTGGAAATATATTGCTTTTATATTGTCGTGTGGCTTTTTGATTTATTTAGGAAAATTCAGCAGCTGTGGGATCAGTAGAAAAGAGAAAAATGGAGTTCAAAGACATGGAAAGTCATGGAATTAAGTAAAGTGTGTGCAGGTTAGACAGGGAAAGAACATTTTTATATAATTTTGTCAGTTTAGCGACCGCCATGATGATAAAAACAAACAAATAAAAGCACGTTTGCTGTAATTGAACAGCGGTTTTAAATGCAAACTGTTGCTCAAACAAATAATCAAAAGCCGCATCAGAAATCTAACTGATAGTTTGAGTGGTTGATCGAAGAGGGTAAAGATGTCAACATGAACCATTTTACATCATTGATCATTGTGACTTTAAGGCATTTATCATTCTGTGTGACATTTTATCATCTAGCAACCTTTTAAATCCTACGTGAATTACTTTAGATGTATTTCCTTTCTTTACAAACACTTCCACACTACTTACATTTATATATGTGCATATAAAACCTTTATTTTATCAGGTAATCTACGAGAGAGACCTCAGAAAAGCGAGAAAACTAGAACTTAGTTTAAAATCCTGCGTAATTCACTGCTTTTGTTTGGTCGTAGTGGTGGAGGGCGGCGTTCTCACGGTAGGTATTTAACCGGAGGGGGAACTAGAGTGAAGCAGGCCTGAGATCTTCTCTGGTGAACAGCGGCTTTAAATGTGAGAAGAGAAGTGAGAAACTGAAGCAGCTTTCAGAACAACAATTGTTTGTCTGCTGTTACGATAAACTGCATTAAGGAGGTTTCGAGGCGGAGCGAGCATCATCACAGCTCCACATGCTTCCTTATTTGCTCTTTAGAATCAAACTAATTTTGTCTCAGCAGAGACCTGATATTCTGCAGAGATGTGTGAAGAGGGGCAAGTCATAATCCAGATATATCCTGAGTTGAAGAGGAGGCAAACACATGGAAAACACTGTCATCTGCACAAATGTGGATGTTATAAGTCTGCGTTGACGTGATGATATTGTACAATGTAAATATTAGAGGACCTAGCATAGACCCTTGTGCAGCAATGACAAAAGCCGTCAAAAGATCTTTAAGTTTATTAATTCATTTATCACAAAAGAGTCTATTAATAAATAGAATGAGCTTCATCTTTAACCAGTTTCTAATTGGATGTATCATGATAGTTTCAGAGTCAATAATCGGATACAAATGACAAAAGAAAAGTAAATCCTGGAAACAAACCAGCAGAATAACAGCTTCAGCGCGACCGACAGATTATACAGAATAGTCTGGTGTAGTAATGTGATTTTAGGCGTGTTAGCACCAGTGCGTTCTTGAAGCTGCTAATTTTACGTTTAAAATGTCCATAAATGCATCCGTTCTGCTCCAAAATGTAACACAATAGAAAACAGATTCATATAATTTCTCTGATGTTTTAGCTTTAGCCAGATGACATCTGTGTCATTAGTTGACCCTCCAGTGGCTCAGATTTATTCAGACAGTTTGTTGTGGTTTGGACTGTTTGTGTCCCACAGTTGGAGGGAAGATCAACTTTTGCTGTTGACCTCCAGTCTTGCTAAACCGAGACATCTGATGCCGAATCTCTGACTGCAGGATCCCGCGGAGGCCCTGCAGGCCGAGGCCTCGCTGGGCCATTTGTTTTCTTGGCTGCGGGCTAACTAAGAAAGCCGCTGCATTATTAATGTGTGACATGATTTCCATTCAGAGAGGCCGCCAGCTCCGTAACCGGAGCCAGCTCAGCCTGCTGCTGTGTCCGCCGGGTTTGTTTCGGATGTAGATCAGTGTGTCTGTGGAGCTGAAATGTGACCGACTAATTTTTTTTTCAGTGACCTGGATTGAGGAAGTGAATGCCTCATTGATCTTCACTGTGTGGACATCCAGACAGAATAATGGAGCATGCTCTCTGACATCTGCACGCTTTATTTCCTCTCCAAGACATCCAGCGATGCACACTTATAACAGAGAATAAACCAGGGAATTATCCTGTTAATCAATCCAAGGAAACTGGTCTCTGCAGTTGAATCCATCTTCAGTTTCTGTAACTTTCCAAAACAATGAATCAGTACAGAACAGCAGAAGATCCAGAGCAGCACCAACAGTTTGCTTGTCTAGAACCAAGAACCGTTGATGTCGAGGGCTTGAGGCCAACTAAGTCCGATTAAAACGTTGTGACTGCTGTTTAAAAAAGAAAAATCTTCTTGAACTTAGTTGCGGCCCATAGTGTGTTGGACGAGTCGTGTTTGGATGCCAGTGCAGGCTCGCAAAGCCTGGAGGAACACTTGAAAAGAGACGATGTGGTCCACCCGCCATTGTTGTTGTGCTTGAAGTCGGCGTTGGCGTTAGACAGTGACGGAATAAATACGCAAATCTGTTCTCACGGTGTGTTTCAACAAAATGCCAAATGTTTTCCACTGGCGAATCAAACACAAAGTCATTGCAAAGATGCAAATAGACACAAGAAGACATGAAAATGATGGATGGATGGATGTCGTGGAATTTGCATAACACAATTTGCATAACGCAACAAAAATTCACCTGTCAGAGAACTCCTGCTCCCCACAGAGATGGTGCCTATGGTGCCACTCTACCAACACATAAAGAGACCAGACAGAAAGATGAGTGGGGGGGGGGGGAGTCAGCCAGAAAGTTGGACTAACGGTTAAATCTATGTCTTATGGTTGTACTTCACTGTGAAGCACGTTGGCACAGGTATTAGCCCCAGTTAGCACAGCGGCTAGCTCTCCGGTCATTGTGTTTAAACTCAAGCAAGTAAGATATTAGATTAGTGCTTGGTGGAAACACACCTTTAGAAGTGGCACCAGCAGCAGCCCAGAACCAGAAGAAGGTTCATGTTGGTGGAAACGATTTTAAGTCTTTTTAGTCTGTTTTAACGGAGCTGAGCAGCTTTTGAATGATTACTGACCCTGTAGCTGTTTCCTCAGCCCCCTCTCCCCCTCCCCCTCGCTGCAGTGGCCAGGCGGCGTCATGGCGTCCCGGCTGCTGGACCGTCTGAAGCGCTCGCTGTTTAAAGATGGTCAGGGGGCGGGACCCGAGCAGGAAGCCGGCGGCGGACAGGAAGAGGAGGAGTTTAAAGAGGACAGCTGGGAGGCGGAGCTGGAGGAGGAGGAGGAGTGTGTGACCGATCGGCTCGGGGGGACGCTGTGTTTCGACGGCGGAGGCGGCGCAGAGGACGGAGCCGAGGGCGACGGCTCGGGGCTGGACAGCGACTCGGACTTTCTGGGAGAGTCGATGGAGGAGGGCCTGAGCAGCACAGGTGAGCTGCTCTCCTGCTTTGTTCCAGCTTGGATTCTGCAAACCGCCTCAACTCCACAAACTTGTTGTAAAATACATGCGTGAAATTGACACTTGAGCAGGTTTTCAACATCCACAAGTTGCCATAGAAACCTGTTCTGCTCCATTTGTGGTTTAGTTTTCGGGGGGTCAGATGTTTGTAACACAAACATACTGCTGTTTATCTGGTGATCATGAAGTTGGATGATGGAATAACTTTCCTCAGTTGTAAAATCGTTGGTGTTGGCATTGAATGGTCTCTCTCCTGTCCCGTGCAGACACCAGCCCTGTGGCCGTGTCTCCGCTGGGCCCCTCTCCCACCTCCCTGCTGGCCCGGCAGCTCCAGGAGAGCTGGAGGAGCCTGCGTGGACTCGGCGGAGGAAGCCCCACCCCGGCTGGGAGGCGGACGACGGACAGCTTGTTGTTTGAGGTGACCGACGCCAGCGTGGTGCAGGACAGCTCCTCTAAATATGTGGTGAGTCCAAACCATAGAAAAGAGGCTCTAAACCCTAAAAACAAGCTAAAAACCATAAAAAGGCAGCGCGGATTGTGACCACGTGTGACACATTTTTATGCTTTATTAGACTGGTCACACAGCAGAGGAAAGCTGTGGAGAGAGAGGACGACCAGGGTGCACTCTTGGTAGTTTTTAACTAAAACAGGAAGAAGGATTTCAGTCATCTGAGCGTCTGACTGTGACGTTACCAGATAAACAAGTTGAGCAAACAGCTCAGCTTGCAGCCCCCTGCGGACGATCTGCCAAAGAGCCTCAGAGAAACACTGATTTTTAACATATAACTGATTTATTCAGCGTTTTTACTGGTTTTAATGACCAGATCTGTTTGTGCTGGAGAGGAGGTGACTTCTGTGGAGAATTCGGCTCCCTGTAAAGGAATCCTAACCTGAAAATAAAATGGCAGTGGTGGTTTTTAAACAATGAAGACAACAACTCACATGATCCCACACTATTTCAACATTGTCATGTTGCCATACTCTTTTCTTTTTTCTTTTTTTTTTTACAGTTTTATTGAGAGACCTGTAACAGCAGAAAATGATATCTTGTGCATTTCAGCCTCCCAGATGATATTTATGACGAAAACTACAGTTCCACTGTGAACTGATAGAGAAGGTTATCTTTTACGACTGAACTTGAACGCAGCACGTCAGCAGTCGGCACTTTCATCCTCAGTTCCAGGCAAAAGTTTTAAAGGTGGTCTGCCAAAATAATACTGATAATAAGGGATATAAAACCAGACTTCCCTCTAGACATGCACAGACTCTCACGGCCTTCAACGGAGACTTGAGCTTGTTCTCACACACGTCTGTCTGTCTGTCTGTCTGTCTGTCTGTCTGTCTGTCTTTCTTCAGCTGTACACCATCCATGTGATCCAGTCCGGCGGCAGCGATAAGACTCCGGCCATCATCACCCGCCGATACTCCGATTTCCAGCGGCTTCACGCCACGCTGCGCCGTAACCATGGAGACCAGATGGAGCGTGTCTGTTTCCCACGTAAGTAAAAGTTCAGTCTCGACGTGAAAAAAAAAAATGATGGAGCGACAGATGGTCAGTGTGGACGGTCTAAGCTGACGGTTAACTTTGTTGCGCCGCCTGTTTCCTGTTTCCTGCAACAGTCAGAAAATCACTATTACCAGAGATCCTCTATAACTACAGATTACTCACTACATGTCTAAAATGGTCTCTACTTCCTGTCTCCTGAGTGGGCGTGGCCTCCTGGTGGTGAAGGTGGAGAGGATGGAGTGAAGCAGGCGGGGCTGTGGGAGATAATCTATCAATAATCAATAATCTATCTGAACACCTGTTGAGTGTTTAACATCAGTCAGACTGGAGCTCAGTGCAGGTTGTAGTCAGCTGTTAGCCTGTTAGCTTCCATGCTAGCTAGCTCCACCTGACACAGGAACAGGAAGTGATTCTGAGGTGGAGCGTCAGTAACCACTTCCTGTTTTAAATCTCCGAAGGGAAGAAGCTGCGAAGGAACTTCACGGCGGAGACGATCGCCAAGCGGAGCCGAGCGTTTGAACAGTACCTGTCTCACCTGTGCTCCCTGCCTGCCCTGCGGGAGGCGCTGTGTGTCCGACAGTTCTTCTACCTGTCTGACCTGCAGACCGGCCAGCTGCTCATCAGGTAACTCAGACGCTGACATAAACTATTACCTGTTTTATAAATTATATTATATTATAAGCTGAACTCCTTTATGAAGGAACTAACGGGGGGGTAATATCCTGAGATTAAAGACATTTTTACGAGAAAAATACTCTGATTTTGAGATTGAAATGGTTAAAATACAAGAAAGAAACGCACAAACTTAAGAGAAAAACGTCTGAATATTATAATTAATATTATAAAGTCATACATTTGGAAGAAAAGAAAGGTGATTCTGGGCTAAAATCACAAGTATTTCCCTCCTGTTGTGTTTTTGCACAGTATAACGTAATGGGCTCAGCCACTTCTACGAGTTTTTCTCGCAAATGTTGTAACTTTCTGATAATGTTTGAGTGAATATGTGAGTTTTTTTTACCGCTGTAACCTCAGAGAATATCCAAGCTTTTATATAAATGCACGACTTTAATCGTGTTGAGCAGCTGATGTGTTTTGAGCTCTGAAATGTGTGTGTGACTGAATCCCTTCACATTTTCTTGCAAAGTATCCCAAACAAAACAGGCGTCAATAATGTACTGCACAAACAGGAAGTACGGACAGGAAGAGTAGTATCACTGAGAACTTACAGGTGGGACTGTTGTTTAACGCTTTGATGGCCCACGATTGGGCAGAGAGCCTGAACGCCTCCTGAGCCAAATAACAAAGTACATTTACGTGAAGATCTGTACTTTACTTTTGGATCAGTAACACAAAACATAATCAAAAAATGAAACACGAGGCGTTATTGTAGGTTATTGTAGGTGAAGATAAAACTTTATTGATCTCAGACGGGATGAGAAATGAGCTCCACCTTCACCAGCTGCAACATTAACGTGATTACACATGACTGATCAATAATTATGACCCACAAATACAATATTTATTATTCTGAAATGAGCATCATTCTGCATAATGAGCACTTTAATTCAGTGCGTGATAATACTGTTGTTCTTTTACTGAAGTAAAGTTTTGTATGCTTTCCTCCACTGCTGACAGTGAAACAACTGTGTTCTTTGAATTACAGACACTCATTGAAAGTCATTGAAAGTCATTGAAAGTCCAATTAAATCGCCGTTATTCAGCTTTTTACTCACAAGAATGAAAATCCCTGTCCAGACTGATGTGGGTGGTGAAAACAGGGTTCAAATTCTTTGTGAGTAAATTACATTAATTTATTTGTAGACTCAGATGTTTCAGTTTTCAGTCCCAGTTTGGTGGTTCAGACACCGGAGCTACTTGGTTGGGTTTAAAGAAGGAAAGATGATAGTTTGGGTTCAAATAATAAAGTGGGACACTAAAATAAAAGACAACGTACATCAGACACAAAATATCCTTATTAATACAGACGTGTGTTATTGACTACATGGCGTCTTCCAGGATGGATTCCTAGAAAGTAGAGGAAGTGTTGCTCTTTAGGTTTATTATTTTTCTCTCCGTCTCTGTGAATGTTTTCGATAAACAAGTTTCCAGGTTTTGACTCACAGCTTCGCTCTTTGGAGGCGTTTTGATGGATTCTGAGTTTGTCTCGTTTCGTTGAGGGTGGGACGCTACCAGGAGGCCTTGGGTCCGCTGCTCAACGCCAAGAGGCTGCAGCACAAACTGGGCTGGGCGAGTTACTATGACAACCAGGCGCAGGCCCCGCCCCCGGCCTACTCCCATTGGTTCTACACGCTGGTGGGGCTGTCGAGCTGTTTCCAGGAAGTGGACCAGCTGGAGGAGGCGCGGGATCACTGTGACCACGCCCTCCGCGTCCTGACCCCCGCCGAGACTCAAACTGACGCAGAGGAAAGGCCCCTCCCACTCGAGGATAAGCCCCGCCCACTCAGCGAAAAGCCCGACGTGCCACGGCGGCGCACGGACAGGCCACACCCCCTCCTGCTGCCGTTGTTGCGGGCGGTGGTTCGGCTGTCGTGGCAGACGGGGAGGGACAAGCGGCAGTGGGAGGAGCTTCTGCAGCACCTGGATGAGCAGTGGGCGGGGCTAGACAATCAGCCAACCATCAAAGAGTTTCTGGTCAAACACAACCTGGAGGAGAGCGAGTGGGAGGGCTAGACACACACACACACACACACTGCAGAGGACAATCACTACCCAGGAGTGTGAAAACATCTGAGACTTCTAGAATAAAATCAAAATATTTGCAAAAAAAAAACATAATGTGAAGAGAAAAAAGTCATATTATTATTATTATTACAGTCACAAAAAAACACTATTTATATTTTATATTTATGTTTAATGGATAACAAATACAAAAAAACACCTGTAACATTATGAGAAATAAGTAAAACAAGCAAAAAGTTAAATGAAAAGTAATATTTTCAGAATAAAATCAAACAATTCTTAATAATAAAATAAAACATGATTTAAAAACATTACCAGAAAAACTGTGAAGTCATGAATTTAAAAAAGGAGCTGTATCTTCACAGTTCATCCCAAAGTGAGTTAAACAATCAGGATCGTCACTCTTTAGCACTTTTCTGTGAAAGAACCTCCTAAAAGTAAACCTCTCTGAATGCAGCCTGGTTCATTCACTGGATATCTGACTCTAATTTAGATTTAAGAGGGAAAGAAATTATTTTATTGCACTTTTTTAATCATGAATCAGCATCTCAGATGTTTTCTACCTGCAGTGAACAATACAAACTGAAGCTTTGTCTGTAACATTCAGCAGTTAAAGAGCCATAAAATCATTACTGGGTCTCTGATGGAGCTTTTCATCTACAGGCTCACACTTTCAAGGCAAAACCTGCTGCTGTTCAGTGATTCTGTGGCTTTTTGCTGGAGAGGACGAATGTTTAAGGGATGGAAATAGACGTGAAGACTTTTTATTTTTTACATCAGCTGGAAAAATGTAATTTCAACCTGATTGGTGGAGTTTTCTGCTCTTATTTTCTACAAAATTAGATGTGAAAGTGCAGTTTGAGGTTTTTATCCGGATGTAAAACGTGATGAATAAGGGACGGGTCAGTAATGGCTTAAAGGGACGGTTCAGATTATTTGTGGTGTGGTTGTATGAGGTACCTACAGTAGATGGAGAAGCAGGCACAGACGCTAGGCAGCGTGGTGCCGTGGGCCTGAAGCAGCAGGAAAACTGATTTTAGCCTCCTAAAAGAATCACCAGTTTAGCTGTACACTATATTTACATATCCTCACTGCTTTCCAGACATCTCCTTGTCACGCAGTCCTTTCTGACGGGAGCTGAAGCTGCTCTGTTTCCCCTCTTTCTTCGCTCTCGTCAGAGTCACCAGACTCCATTGACAGAAACAGTAATTTTACGTCACAGCACACAGGCGTTGCTGGTGTTACCGCTGTCTCGTTCGGTTAGTTTGTTTGTGTCATTGTGTGACTTTGGTGTTTTAAAGTGTTAGTTTGGATCCAAACTAACGTGGTAGTTAGTTGATTGAGGCAGCGGTAGCACACCAAGCTCTAGTGTTCTGCAAGGTAAAATCACTGTTTTTGTTAATGGAGTCTGGCGGCTTCACATCAGTCTGATGGCAATGTAAAGCAGTAAAATATTCTAAATATACTGCACACTTAAACTGATGCTGTTTTCCTGCTGCCCCCATAAACGGCAGCGGTGGGACTCCTGCCTTCCTCCACTATGGCCCCATTTGAAATAACACAAACTATTCCTTTAAGACACAGGGAAGATCATAAGGCAAGTAGTTTGAGCTGTAAACTGAATGAAACATTATATTATTCTATGCACACGCACAGATTTATGCACTAATCCCGTGAACACATCACATCAAGCTTGTGTAACGCTGCTGGCTGGAGGAAACCGTCGCCGCCTCCAGTCTGAAGGACGTTTTGGGACCCGAGACTCTGATGTTTTGGGCTCAGACGTCGGACTGTGGAGACTGAAAGCACCATACAAGTACAACATTATGCACATTATGTTACCAGTAATATCATATTTAGCCTTACTGCCATGCCTCGTTAATGCAGCTCTGTCGTCTGCATCCTGACGCTTCATTTACAAGTTTTTTTTGGGGGGAGAGGGGCATATCTACGGGGCCCCTGGGGGTCACATGATGGGGAAAAATGGAAATTGCTGAGAGATTTATAGAGAAATTTTGTGGGAAAAACATAACAGACACACAAGTGTCTTAGATGTATTCTGCTGCCACAGTGGACCCTCACAGTGTCTGATAATCAGTCGATCAGTCTGATCGGCAACTAGTTTGATGATCGACTGCTTTTCTTCGCTTTGTGTTATAAGAATTTAAAAAATATTTTATATTTTGCATATTTTTATTTGATGTGGTCTCATTATTAATCATCAGATTAGTTAAAGTTTTATGCCAACAGTAAATTAGATCATTTTACACTCAGTCTGTGTAAAGAAGCGTCCTCTGATTGGTCGGTATCAGTCTATAAAGAAGCGTCCTCTGATTGGTCGGTATCAGTCTGTATAAAGAAGCGTCCTCTGATTGGTCGGTATCAGTCTGTAAAGAAGCGTCCTCTGATTGGTCGGTATCAGTCTGTATAAAGAAGCGTCCTCTGATTGGTCGGTATCAGTCTATAAAGAAGCGTCCTCTGATTGGTCGGTATCAGTCTGTAAAGAGTGTCGGTGTCCTCTGGGTCTGAACAGTGAAGCCGATGCTGAAGAGCCTTACAGCTGCATCCTCTCTAGTGTCCAGCAGGGGGCGACTCCATTGGCTCCAAACAGAAGTCTGGTTGGATGGAAGTCAATGAGGAAATGAGGCAACTTCTCTCCTGATTTATCAGTGAACAGTTTCTGCTCTCAGTCTCTAGTTTACTGTCTTCTTCAGCACAGCAGGAGGTTCATGTAGTCAGTGATGGTCCATTTAGAGGAAGATAGATGTGACTGACCAATTAGAGGAGGTCTTCTCTCTTCTGGCTCCAAAAAAAAACAAAGATGGCGGCGCTCGTGAAGCCAAACTCGAAGCTTCAAAAACGGCGATCCACAAACCAAAGAGTGACATCACGATGGCTTCTGTTCTAACAGTCTGTGGTTTTACACAAGACGACAAAATAATCACGAAATATCACACTGAACCCTAAAAGGTGCGATAAATTAGAACATATACACACAAACACTGGCTTGATATTAGTTTGGAAACAGTTGAGCTGCTGTTTCTCCAGACGATCCAGCTGTGACTGTGTGTGCTGCATGATTGTAGATGTTTGCACGTGGACTAAAGGTTTACACGGTCGCTCCAGAGACGTTCACTACTTTTGTGACTTTGTGTTTTAAAAGGCAGTTTGGTACAACAGCATGTTAGACCCCCTGTAGGTCAAAGAAAACAGATTAAAGCAGTAAATTTACAAGGAACAAATGTAATATTCTCTGGGATTATAAAGGACAGAGGGGCTAAAAACAAAATTAAAAAAAAGGTTTCTCAGGTAAAAATATTAAATTTACAAACCAATTAAAGTCTGAAAAATAGTGTTTCTGGGCTAAAATCATATTTTGTTTTTGCTGAATCTGATTGCAAAGTACAATTTGTGTCTTTAATCTCAGAGAATTTATGAGTTTTTCCTTGTAAATTTACAACCTAATTCTCAGTATTTCTCAGAATAATGGTTATTATTATAATTATTATCATTATTATTACTCCTACAGTGGCGCTGATACGCTGTCGTAGCTTGGAGTCTTTTAATATTTGGAAAAAGAAAGTTGTTGATTTCAAAATGAGCTCATTTCTCCAGCAGGCTGATCAGATCTCAGTGATGTTTTTGTTTTTTCCAAACAGCTGTTCTGAAACATTTCTGTGTTCTTGCTGCGTTTCCACTGGAAACCAAACCCAGTTTAACCAGCGACAGACAAAACGACGGTTCAGATTTCAGCCCGTCTGTCCCGTGTGGACGGAGCTGTGGCAGCGCTGCTTCATCGAGTCATTTACAAGTATATTTTCAGTGTATTTTATGGAATAAATTTGTTACAGATTCTGAGTTTCTCTCCTGTTATTTCCTGAGCGGTAACATGTAACAGGCTGTGAAGCTGTCCCGCTGGTGGGAGAGAGTTTGGTTTGAATGAAATATGGATCTGTTTGTACATCCTGGTGTCTGAATGACTGGTAGGTAGTAAAAGTGTTGGAACTGGTCCAGTAGATCACCTCAGCCAGCAGACACCAAACGGGCTGCAATGGCTGCAACGTGATCCTTTGGGACAACTGCACCTGATCACAGTAGGTCCACTAAAAGAGCTTGTTTGATCCACTGACAGGCTCAGAGTGTTATTCTAAGTGTGTGACAGCATCATGGAAAGGATCCCTACAGAGAGAGACCTGGAAGATCCTTTTGGTTTAACCACAAACAGCACACACACCAGACTACATTCACTAAAACAGTGATTTTAGAGAACAGGACACAGGAGCTGCTGCTCTGCTGCTGCCTCCATCAGTCAGTGTGTTTGTGTTATTGCATGTTACACAAATATTGTGTTGGATCTGAATTCACCCTGTAAAACTCCAGAGTCACCAAATAACATGGAAACAAGTACATTTTTAACACCAGCCTTGGCTGCTTCAGGTTGTGACGGTTTCATAACGAACAGCTTTGTCTCTGCAGCAGTCTTCTTTGCTCTGTCAGTGTACAGACTCCCTTATTATCTTTATTTTCCTCTCACAGCTGCAGTCGTCCTCAATTCTTTTCTTAATGACCACTGTAGGTTTCATCTTGTATCTCCACATGGCGGCCAGCGGAGGGCGCCGTACCTCAGTCCATGTTGGAGCGGTGACGCACTTCACTTTCACTTCATTCCTCAGGTCAGATGCTGAAGAACAATAGCATCAGTCTGGAGTTTGGTGCTTCACTGCAGCATCAAAGCAGTCAAATAAATAGTTGGTGAAGTGAATCTGAGGTTTTGAGGAGGAGGCAGGAAGCAGAGCTGCACCCAGACTCAGTCCTGGTGCTCCTTAACACCACTGCTGCCTTTCTCTGCACAGCTGATGAGCGTCAGCTGTAAATAAGTCCCGTCGTCCTCCACAAAACATCACCATGGTGACAAGGCCAAGAGCTGAGAGATCAGCTGCCGTAGAAACACCAGTTGCCATAGCAACGGTCACGGAGCAGGACTGAGGAGCCAACATGGCTGTCAGAGGAAAGTGCTGTCAGTCAATGTTCACAGTGCGTTAATGATGACATAACCACAGCATGTGGGCCAGAGCGATCAGGGTTTTAAACATGGAACTGACCCTTTAACTTCATTGCTGTTGACTCGCTGTCCAACCAGGGTCCATGCAGTTTTTGTACTATTTAAGCATCCCGCGTGAGGAGCCAGTGAGGTGGGCATACTGAGAGGAAAAATAAGATAACAGCTCCACAAGGGGCATGTTCTCAGTCTGACGGTGCGTTCAGGTGCTCCATAAGTCTTTTTCACAGGAGGCTGCTGTCAATAATGAGACCTGTTGGCTCCACTCATGTAGTTTTATCTGTTAATGTGAGGAAGGTTACAGCCTCCTCATCCTCATAGCTCCACACAGAAGACAGATCCTCACGCTGATGTTTCCGGCTCTTCACTTCCAGTCACATGCGTCGTGTGCGTCATTGTTTATTCAGTGAGTCCACTCATGTCTGCTCTTAGTGCGACAGTGAGGCAGCGGGAACAATAGCAGGGCCCTGAAAGTGAAGCAGCTGAATGAAATTCATTCTTTTTATTATTTAAACTGGTGCTTTTTCCTGCTATGACGTGTCAGGATGTCTCTTGTGGAAAAAGGTCTATTAACCAGCAGGCGCGTTTTAAATCTGCCGTTCAGAACAGAAAGTCACACAAAGGGCTAAATTATATACGCTGGGCATAAAGTCTTCAGCCACCAGCCTGGACGTGTTGTTCATTTCATTGTGTAAATTCTATGAACCTGCTCCACTAGTTGTCCATCTTAAATGGTCTTTTTATACCTGGACCCTTTTTTTTTTTAATTATTATCATTATTATTGTGTGACTTTGGTGTTTTAAAGGACGGAGGCAGCAGCAGAGCAGCAGCTCCTGAGTCCTGTTCTCTAAAATCCCTGTTTTAGTGAATGTAGTCTGGTGTGTGTGCTGTTTGTGGTTAAACCAAAAGGATCTTCCAGGTCTCTCTCTGTAGGGATCCTTTCCATGATGCTGTCACACACTTAGAATAACACTCTGAGCCTGTCAGTGGATCAAACAAGCTCTTTTAGTGGACCTACTGTGATCAGGTGCAGTTGTCCCAAAGGATCACGTTGCAGCCATTGCAGCCCGTTTGGTGGCTGCTGGCTGAGGTGATCTACTGGACCAGTTCCAACACTTTTACTACCTACCAGTCACTCAGACACCAGAATAAGTAAAAATGGGGCCCCGGTATATAAAAGTAAAAAGTTTTAAGACGGTTTGAAAAAAACTGTTGCCAAGCAAACATGTTGCTTTTCCTTCCTGGTAAAACATTTGCAATTTGCTTTAATTTAATTTAAATCCTTCGTTGTTTACATCCAAACGTATTAGCTTGCAGCCTCCTTTCTAATTCCAACACTGTGTGTTTAAAAACTACTCGACTGGCTCTAACTCTCTGTCTCTGTTTGCCGGTCAGCTCTCTGGACTAAAAAAGGAGATGTTTGACTTTAGAGGTGGATGCTCACCTACTTCTGTTCTCTGTGAAGTCCGACCGTCTCCCCTGGGGAGGAGCAGCGACCGCGTGTGGTTGTGGGACGTGTCCTTTAAAGGAGCCAGACCCTGAACTGGGAGGCAGCATGTGCGGCTGTTTTCCCATCATGCTTTGATTCCCTGAAGCTGCATTCGGCAGCGTTTTCAGGCCCAGCTGTCCTCTCGCACTGAATCTATGAAATCATCAGAGCGTCTCAACCCCACTAACTGTAGCCTCTCGCTGTTTTTCCGCATTTCAGACCCGGACGATGAGAGATGTTTGTAGTTGGGATACTTTATGTTATCAGCTGTGGAAGAAGGAGCAAAACCACAAGTATCTGTCCTGTAAATAAAATAAAATTAAGTATTAAGGAAAAGTACTTGTTGGGCAGAGAGACATGTCTTTATATATTATTATACTGGAATATTGTTACTGATATAACAATAATGTTAATCTATAGATTAAATAAGCATCATACTTGCTGGAAAATCTGGATCTGTAAAGTCTGACGGCATATAAGGGTTATTGTAGGTCAAATAAAGTAAAGTAAAATCACAGAGCTGGGGTCGGGGTGTAATATTTAGAGAAAATAAGTTTGAAATGTTTGGAAAAAAGACACTGAGACTAAAGTGGTAAAGAAAACGCCGAAACTCTTTGAGATTAAAGTCACAAATTTCTGTGAAGAAATGTCAAAAATAAGTATTTCCTCATCGCAAAGTATAATGTGATGAAATCGTCCGCTGCAGACGTAATCTGTGGAGCGATGACGCTGATCAAAAATTTATGATTTTACAATTTCTTTGTAAATTTCCGACTCTAATCTGAAAAATTATCCGTTTTCTCTCCCTAAATATTTTCCCTCCTTCTCCCAGCTTCATCATTGTTTTTCATTTCCTACCTACTGTGGCCCCAACAAGTAGTGACGTATAAAGTAACTTGAAGTTCAAGCAAAGTAAAAGAATCTCAAAAATGACGGCACTTCAATAGATTCACTTCCACCTCTGGATGTCGGAGTTTGACCTTTCCTTTGCTAAAGGGGACGTTTTATGCTAAATGTACTTTTTAATGTCTTTCCGACATGAATGTGTGTCCTCGGTGCGTCTACAGATCCTCAAACTACGAGAAAAACTCCATCTTTCAGTGAATATGTGTAAAAAAAAACCGCTCTGTTTAGTTTTGGCCCCATTTGTGATGTCACACGCCTCATTCAGTCGTTCAGCGTTAGCATGTTGCTATGCTAACGTGCGTGCCCTTTTCCCTGAAAGTGAAGCAGAAAGTGCAACAAACAAACGGCAGATTGTACCTTTAAATGGGATTTTTACAGGAAGCTGAGGCCACAACAGGGATGTTTAGAATTGTCACAGTTTACTGACATTGTTTTACAGGAGCTCTGGGGGATGAGACCCATCGGATCTGGTTCACCGCCGCTCGGGGGGCCGACACCTTCGTGGACATCATGGTTTTGGATTTCATGTACATTTGTGAGGTCACAGGGTCACGGACACACACACACACACACAGGAAATGTCCAGCCGGTTACACAAGCTCATCACACACACACACAGAATCAAACCCGAGCACTAAACACGTCTGTGGAGGGCGACACCGTCCCTCCGAGCCTCTGATTATTATTGCACACAGTCCTGAAATAAACAAGAACGGCCGAAACCAAATACAAAAAACCTGAAAATCATAATCTCAAGTGCTCCAGAGGGGAAAAATATGCAAAATGGACTTTTTAAATGTCTTTTCTACATAATTATGTGTCTGTTTCTGCTCCACCTTTCAGTAAATGTGTGTAAAAAAGCTTTGCATCGAACAATTGTGTTCAAGAAAAAGAAAAAACATCTGAAACATTTCTGAGGAATCACAGAATAAAAATAAATATGAAATGTCCCTAAAAACCTTTTTTCTTTCTCGCCGGTGGCGGAGACGGATGAAACTAGCTAAGCTAAGTAGTTAGCTAGCTTATTTATGCTTTAAATTATTCATGACAATTGAAACATCATATGTATAATAACTATTATACATAAATATTATGGGCTTAATATCTATGAACATGCACTGTCCAATCAGGTTTAACTTAAGTTAGATCAGATCTCTTCCTCTGACACATGTTTGACAAAATAAAAGCCCTGGACGCTTTAAACACTTTCAGCAATCGTAGAAATCTTCTGTGCTAATCAGGAGTTAGCATGCTAGGTTTAGGCGCTAATAATAAAGCTAGTTTATGCTAACAGGTGATCGTACACTAACATCTACGTGCGCACACAAGCGTGTCGGGATGTCGGCTGAAGGCAAAATAAAGGAGAATATAAATATATAAAATATACTTTTACATCATACAGAGATTGTTGTTCTAGATTGTCCACAACCCAAAGTTACACAATATCTTTGGCTAAACACTACTAACAAGTCAGTATCAAACTTTATACTCTTTTTTCTTTCAGGACCACACACACACACACACACACACACACACACACTCTCCATTTAGAAAAAGAAACCCCTTAAATACCTTAAATATATTCATTTGACGAGTCCAACTCCGTTTCATTTCCTCCAAACCTCGACAGAATATGAAAATAAATGGACATTTTCTCATTTCTAACAAAATTGCATTGAACAGTTCACATTATTACATCATGACGTTTTAACCCTGATTAATATTTCTCAGATTAATCAAACGACCCATTTCTCTCAAAGGTGCCTGTAGTCATAATGGCTTTCAGCAGCCCTTGTGGCAAGATAACAAGAGAGATATCGATATTTGTCGCCCCTGACGCTAATGAGACTGTTGTTGTGACCCGGTGCTCCGGTACAGGCTGGATTTAAGTGTCATGTCGTCACATGAAAATTAAAAACCATTTGGTTATACTCGCTGCTGCTGATGTTTTGTAACTAAACTGAGTCTGTTTGTTGGATGCGTTGGATGAGAGGACTGACACACTCTCACATCTGCACATTAAATATGAAGCTACAGCTGATTAGCTTAGCTTAGCTTAGCTTAGCACGAAGCCTAGAAACAATGGGAAATGGATGGACTGGCTCTTTCAGAATGCAAATAAAATACAGCCTATCAGCACCTCTAAATCTCAATAAAATAATGAAAATACCCAAAGTGTAAAAACATTACGGGGAGTTATGTTCTTCCCGTTTTAGCCCGCTGGGTTTGAATGTTTACCAGCCCATTAAATGGCCGTTATCAGCTGTCATCCGGAGCGTGGATTTGAGGTCGTATGGCTCCGCTCTGCCACCTCATTGGTGCAGAAGGCCGTTACCATCTATAGGTGAGGGTCCCGTACTTACATTTGTTTGGCGGCGACTTCTAGCGGCTGTAAATGTGACAGGAGCAAAGGAGGTGATGCACTATGCAGCGTGTTTTAGTCAATGTTATTTTAAATAACTTCATTCCAACTAAACGTAGTTACTTTAAACCATCTTCTTTTCCTAAACCTAACCAAAATGCAATCATGACAGTAAACGTCCTGGTACGCCTGTCGCTGGATCTCTTACATTATTTCAGTCTGTTCTCATTCTCAGGGTGTCAAATACTGCCGCTGTGTCACCGTCTTTGGCGTCCCTATGAGACGCCCTTTCTACGTCTGTATGAGGCACTAAAGGGTGATGCAACGTAAAACAGCAGTAAAAGTCCAGAAAGGTAGTTGGATGGCATCAAGGCTGGGATTTAGGGGCTTCGTGTCCCAAATCATTTTCATCCAAACCCTCATCTTCTCCTAAACCAATCCAAATAGTTTTAAAGCCTAAACCTAACCAAACTGCAACAGTTACCGGTATGCCTGCAACAATTTGGAACTGAAAATAAGACCCATTTGGAATGAAGAGAAGGTTAAGAGATTAGTTACCCTGAGCGTCAAATATGGACGCAGAAGAGACGACAAAGGGGGTGACAGAGCATCGGTATTTGACACCCTGGTTGGTTTTGGCTGTTGATAATATCAGGTGATGTGCACCTTCTGGCCTACTGATAGGTGCATCTGAAGCGGTCTAATGTTAGCGGTACCATCTGATAACGGGCCATTTACTGGGCTGATAACAGTCAAACCAGGTGTTTTAACCACGTTGCCTGTTTCCCCCTGCTTCTAGTCTTTATGCTAAGCTAACCATCTCTTGGTTGTAGTTTCAAATTTAACATACAGAGTGATGTCAAACTTCTCATCCAGCTCTCTGCAAGAAAATGAAGAAAGTGCGTTTTCCCAAAATGTGTCCGTTAAAAGATTTCTGATGGATGACGTACGGCACAGCAGATCCATGAACCCACTAAATGCAGCACAAGTCTTCTGAAGTAGAAACCCAGTTGCACACAGTGCTGCATGGAGACTTCTCTCTCTACAGCGTCTCCTTTATTTACACTCCATGTCTGTGCCAGTGCATGGAGATTAAAATGGTTAACCACACAGGAGAAACCGGTGAAGATGGCGACTGAAAAAATAACAACAGTGTGGTGAAACAGCGTCTTAGGGGGATTTACAGGCTGTTTGATCAACAAGGTGCAGAAATCGAGCTTAGACGAGCTTACAGAGAGCAGAGCCTCACAACAGTTTTGTAATTTCAGAGAGTCGACCTCGACGTGTTATGGCACAGAGACGGAAACAAAGGCAGTAAAACCAGAAAAGGAGATGGTGATTCTTTCCCACAAGGCAACACAACCAATTGTGTGATATTTCAGACCAGTCACAGGCGGTCTGGTGTGTGAAGAATCCAACGAGTCCGTCCAGCGAATCTGTTAACACTGCAGAGTCTGAAGCTCACGCAGTGTCCTTTCACTTGTACAAACTAAAGTCCAAAGCAAGCATTGGAGGAGTCGGGCCGTTTAAACTTGGTTTAGATTCAGTCAGTTTCTCCAACGTTGGTAAAAAGATTGTCTTACTCATGATTGTTCTGTTCATTGCCACTGTTTCAGAGTTTCCTCCTGAGCCTCAGCAGCTGCTTTGTCCTGACCTTTTAATTCTTGACCCATTTGAAGAGACACTTCCAGGCTCTGACACATCAACAAGTCAGTCAGAGCTTCCTGTCAGACGGTGAGTAACATGTCCGAGATCCAGATTCACGCAGACTGCGTTGTTTAGTCCACTTTAATTGTGTTTTTGCAGTTGGAGTTTCATTAAAGCTCAAACTAAGCTGTGTTTCCATAAGGGTCATTTGACGTGTCCACGAGAACATCCATTTTAGAGTATAAAAGGGCCGTAAGCAATATTTTTATATTAATCTTGCATAGAGAGTTGCAATGCAATGTGGAAAGGACACTAGACACTAGTATTGCCAAACCCAGTAGCTCTACGCAACTTCCATAGCGTCCTTTAAGTCAGAGTTTTGGCTCTCCAGCTTTACTATGACTGCGTGGTTGATTCCCTCAGGCTCTCGCCAATGTGTCCACATAAAACTGTCAGCAGGCAGTACTAGCAAACAAGCTTTTATGCACTGTGTTGTTTCTTGGATGCTTTTGGTTGTCACACTTTGTTTTGGCTTCTGGTCCGTCTTGAAAAAGAGATCCAGACGTCCAAATGAAGTGATTACACTATTGAGCTCACCAGCTAGCAGGTTTGGGTGCCACGCAATTGTTCAGACGACCCGTACTCTGAAACCCCAATAGTCTGAAAAATGTCCATTTGAACCAAAAGCCCATTTTTATCCAACCCCTTGTCCACCACCAACAACAGCGTTACAATGTTGGATGACAACTGAGGTCAAATTGTTGTGAGTTTATTCTGACAAATTTGGTTTAAAGTCAGAAAGACTTAAGAAGGTTTCAAGGACCAGTCAATGAACTTACAACTGCAGGAGGAATGTACATTTTCAGGGTGATGGGTGTTTGTTTTTGAGATAACAGACATTTTGTGGGCTGTTGGGGTTTAGGAATAATCGGCCGTCGGGCATCTCCCACGAGTTTGACACAAAATAAGCATTGTTTTGCAATACTGAAGGCTGAGCATGTGCTGCACATTTAGCAGATGGACACTGAACATGACAGCTTTAAAGTTTCTTTGTAAACGTCTGGCGTTAACTGTTTTGGGAATACAACCATTACAAGAATGGTAGGCTACAAAACCTACCTGCTGCCAACCGCCTCTTTGCAGAAGTGCTCCCTTTGAAAACATCGTAGATTCACTACACTTGCTACTGAGTTGTGGTGCTCAGTGAGCTTGTGGATTTGGTACATTCTTCACGAGCCGCAGCGTTAATAATGTGATTTATACGTAATTGATGCATGACCATGACTTCTGTCAGCACAATTTCGCGTTAAACACAAACTCGTCCATCTGATTTGGTGATTTTAGCGCACGAGTGCACAAACCTTCGATGAATCTCGGCCTGAGTGCTGGATTGGATATTTCCATCAATCAGCAGTAACGAACGGTGGGTGCTGTGAGCCATTTTCCCATCAGACAGTAGTGACCGACAGCAGAGGGCTGGGACACAGCTGGCTGTCGCTCTCCACCCTTGTCCCATGAGTCAGCAGCTCCTCCACAGTCGTCCAATCATCGAGCAGCTTGCTGTTCCTCAGTCGGTTCTGCTTCATGTGGCTCAGCTCCAGCACCGTTTGAGACGACAGCGACCCCTGAAGTCCGCCCGCCTGCTCCTCCCCTACTCCTCTCCTCTCTCGGTGTTGCCGCGACAACGCCAAGTGGCGTCTCCTCTCGGTCCGACTCCAGTATCGCCCCGCCCATCTGCCATCCTCCCCGTCCTCCTCGCCTTCCCTCTCCCCCTCTCCTCGCACGTCCTCGTCTGTTGTGACCTCACTGCGCTCCCTGGCCAATCGGTAAGCTCGGGCTTTGAGCAGCTGGTTTCTGACTGACTTCTGATTGGACAGTCTGGAGCGTGGAGAGGGCGGAGAGCGAGGGCTATGCTGTGGGGCTCCCAGTGTGCTATAGAAAGGCACAGAGGAACCTTTGGGGTTGCCGGTGCGGCTCCCAAGAGTCTGAAAGCCACGCCAGTCTGACGCTCCGCTGGAGCCAGATCCAGGGCTCTTGGAGAGGGAGTCCTCCTCTCTGCTCCTGTTTGAGCCCTGGTTGTTTCTCGCTGCGTTCTGGTGATTGGTCAGACTGGCTCTGTCTATGCTGAGGTGACTGGTAGGGTGGCAGTTACTGGGATAACTGGCCCTGCTCCTTGGCCCCAGCGAGTTGCTGTTTGTACCTGGTTGGCTGCTCTGGAGTCTCTGAGCGTTTGGGTCCGTCATGTTGGGGTGGCTGGCCCTGCGGCGGTGCTGTCCGTCACTCAGATCTGTTATCGTTCGACTCCGTCCTGGAGCCTCCATCGTCCCACCTCCTCCTCGCTGATTCTCCAACCACACTGCCCTCCGCTGGCAGGGCTCAGTGCGACAACCTGCAGACAGAAAGAAGTAATCAGCTCACAGCAACTCTGTGGTGACACACAGCGCAGGTGGCATCATTAGTTATTTCAGTGCGTCTTTAATGATATACCAAATAAGATAACACTGACGCTGTCATTTGTTTCACAGCATAATGATTGGCTGGAGTCAGTCTTAATATTTATGTAACACACAGGCTTAATTAGACCAGTCTGGTACTGGAGCTGATGCACCCATTTTAGTTAACGCTTTAAAACCCAGCAGAAGCATCTCAGTGCTCCACTAAAGATTTGTGTTTGATCAATTTCTGTCGGGAGGTCAAGCAGCACAGAGCAGATGAGGCGGCAGGAAGTCAGATAAACAAACAGAGAGAATCTGATCAGTAAAAGCCCCCCTGCAGACTGTCAGTGGTTTATTCCAGCAGCACATCAGTATTATTCTCTAATGGGGGGGCACCAGGCCAGACGTCAGCCACTCAGAGGGTTTTTAACACCATAACGACCAGAGGTTCATCTGGGATGGAGAAACACTCTGACTGTGACTTTAGCTGCTGTCTGTAGCTGCAGCACAACAAAGCAGGAAGTACATCCAAGAGACACATTTAAAGCAGCAGAAGAAGAAGAAACGTGGCCTGTTTGATCCTGTTAGAAACACATTTAAAGCAGAAGAAGAAGAAACAAGGCCTGTTTGATCCTGTTAGAAACACATTTAAAGCAGAAGAAGAAGAAACGCGGCCTGTTTGATCCTGTTAGAGACACATTTAAAGCAGATAAAATACAAAACGTAGCTTGTTTGGTCACATTGGAACCACGAAAATCACGGGAAAATGACCAAATCAACAAAATCAACCATGCACCATGAGTCGTCTCGGGGACATGCATACCTTTAAGTATATTCCCCAAAACCCAAACAATCTATTTATGTATGGACACTAAAAAACTATTCACAACTGATTTGAAGATTTTTGAAGATGCCTAAAATTCTATTTTAAAGTAAAAGTTAAATTTTTAGGATTACTGTCTGTTTTGGATAAATCTGATGATGAATCGTCAGAAACGTCAGAATTTGTAGGCTATGGCTTTACATGGATAGTTTAAGGAAGTTGTTTGTAGAGTTTTACAAACCTGTGGAAGGCGAAGGCGGTGAGCGGTGGCGAGGTAGGGTGGGACTCCTCTCAGCTCTGTGGAAGTGAACAGTTGTGGTCGTGCTGTTACCCACGGTGCAGCGGGACGCCTGCGGTGCTCCGGAGTGAGTCATCTGAGTGGTCTCGGGGATGGACTCCAAATCCCAGCGTCCTCTCTGCTCACGAGGGGAGTGGCCCGAGCGGAGGTGGTGGGTTTGTCGGTGGGCGTGGCTTCCGTGAATCTTGTGCAGTCGCCTGTGCTCCCCGGTGCTGACGCTGTGGAAGCCGGAGTCGCTGGGCTCGGAGGAGATCAAGGACTCGGAGGACGAGGAGGAGCCTTGGGAGGAAGGGGTGTGGCCCGGCAGTGACGACATGGCGTCTGTCTCGGCCTCGGAGAGCGCCACCCGGTTGTGCGGGCTGTCCGGGCCACATCCCAGCCCGCTGTCGAGCTCGCTGAGGGGAAGGTATCCAAGAGGGCGGTCGGACCTCCAAGGGGGGCGATAGTCGGACTAGAGGCAAAACAAGAGAACTTGAATTTATTTAAAAATCCTTAATTATAAAACTGCGATGGATGCATCAAATTGCAGCAACATTTTGAGCCGAGCTTCTGCTGGACGCCCTGTTGTATTTACTCTTCATCACCGACGAGAAACGTTTGATTGGTGAAGGTGAATCGAGGAGTTCTCACCTGTTAGTGTCCGTCGTCCTCATTTAACTACTAAAGCCTGAATGAGGCAGCAGCTGGTGGCAGACGGATCGTAAAAGTCCATCGATAACTGAAACATCTAAATATAGGAAGTAGGAAGATAGTAAGTACGTAACCGTCTTTTAGTCTCCAGTCTGATCTCGACTGCACAGCTGATTTACTTACGTGCATATTGAAAGTAGCTATCTGAATATATGTGTTTTGTTCTCTTTGGTAATAAGCAGTCATTGACTTCACTTAAACAGAGCTCCAAACAGCTGATGATGACTTCAACTGTTCTGAATGTTGAATTTGTTTCTTTTGTCTTGGATTTGTTCTGTAAAGTTTCATTGTCTGTAGTCATTGATCTTAGCCATAGCAACCGTTTACTCCCTACGCCACCTCCTGCCTCTGTGGTGACGCCATTTGCTTGGGTTTCTTTTTTTAAATGTAGTTTTTAGTTAGTTATATTTGCTTTCTCTACTCTTCTTTTGCTTTCTTTGATGTTTTTATTTTCTTACATTTATTTGACTGAACCTCTTTGAGATTATAACGTCTAATGGATTCAGGTCGGATGGAAAGTGTCCACTGTTGCACTAAGCAACACGATGGTCAGACTCTTGCTCGCTGTAAATAAAATATTGATGCAAATCAATGACAATGGTTACCTGTCTGGAGAAATTCTTGGGCTCCATCTCTTCAGTGCTGTAGCAGCCGATCAGACAGCTCTCTGAGTTCGGCTGGTAGGGCAGCATTTCTGGACCCTGGAAAATATTTAAAGAAACAAGATCACAGTGGAAATGAGTGTGGATTTATTACATTTGTAGAATATGATCATAACGTAATCAATAAAATGAATTAGAACACACAAACACAACATGATAACGGAATACGCCACAGTAGGTCACCTGGTAGTCCAGTCTGTCCAGGTGATCTAAGCTGTAGGACACACTGGGCAGGTAGTTGTTACCCGGATGCTGGTCATTTGAGGATCTGGGTAGGTAGCCGTTGGGTGCATAGACCTCCGGAGACATCATGATGTGACTGCTGGCCGAGTAAAGGTCAGGTGACACCGTCATGTGACCATAGTAAGGCCTGTGAGGGGAAAGCAAGTCGTGTTTTGACATCAAAGAGCATTTATAAGGCAGAGAGCTCAGCGCCCCGATCATGTGGGTCTCTGTGGTGCTCGGTTGGACACGGTGTGACCCGCGATGTGTGAATTCTCTCTATGAATATTTATGGTCTTCATCGACATGTATAATCACAGCATGTGTCGCACTGACAGCTGTCTCAGCAGAACAACCTTCCACTCCTGAATATTTATGAGACTCAATGCAGCATCATGCTGACCCTGCAAACTCAACCTGCCAAGTCAAAACCTTTGCCCCCCCCCTTCCTGGTGTATCTTCCTCTACATGGACCATAATTGACTAAACGAACATCCTGCTGTGCTGAAGAAGACAGTAAACTAGAGACTGAGAGCAGAAACTGTTCAGGAAAATGTTCACTGAGCTGATAAATCAGGAGAGAAGTCGGCTCATTTTCTCATTGACTTCCATTCATATATAATAATATAGGCCTATAACGTCGCACTCAGCTGGTTAGTTAGTGTGTAGTGGAGGTCTATAGTGTGTGTGTGCTAGTTAGTCAGTGTGTTAGTGTGTAGTGGAGGTCTATAGTGTGTGTGTGTGTTAGTTAGTCAGTGTGTCAGTGTGTAGTGGAGGTCTATAGTGTGTGTGTGCTAGTTAGTCAGTGTGTTAGTGTGTAGTGGAGGTCTATAGTGTGTGTGTGTGCTAGTTAGTCAGTGTGTCAGTGTGTAGTGGAGGTCTATAGTGTGTGTGTTAGTTAGTCAGTGTGTCAGTGTGTAGTGGAGGTCTATAGTGTGTGTGTTAGTTAGTCAGTGTGTTAGTGTGTAGTGGAGGTCTATAGTGTGTGTGTGTGCTAGTTAGTCAGTGTGTTAGTGTGTAGTGGAGGTCTATGGAGCCTCCATGAGGACAATAAGCAGAAACACCAGTGGAGGCTCTGGGGAAATCTTTCTGTTCTATCAACTCTCCGTCGCTCTCTGCTCATAAAAATGAGCTTCGCTCAGAAAGTAGAACCTGGAACAGTTCAGATCTCCTCTGGAGGTTCACAGATCTTTAGTTTCTGTTTCTACATCCACTGTTGTTTTTTATTTTATCAGAAATGTCACATTTTTGTGTTTATATATATATATACAGTATATGGTACCTTTTATGCTTGCCTGCTTTTATTCAGTGTTACTGTTTATTGACTTATTTACCTTTTTAGCTGAGGTTGCCACACTCCTCACCCCAGGCGTTGCCCCCTCCCCCCATGCGGCCCTCCAGCAGTACCTACCCGGCGCCGTAGCCGTCCCCCTGGCCTTCCTCCCCCTCCATCAGCCCCATGGCCCTCAGCGCCTCCCAGTGTCTTTCCGTCGGGGCGCTGCACTCGATCGTGCAGCGTGACCGCCGCCTCCTGTGACCACGCCCCCTCCTTCCCTCCACCTGCATAGTGATTGGCTGGCCGTACTCATCCACGAAGTGCAGCTCCTCCCGGTGTCGGCGGCGGGAGGGTTCGTGGGTCTTGGCCTGACGAGAGGGAACACCACAGGTCAGCACTCTTTGGAAAACCAAAGGAACGTTTTGGCTCCATCTTCTTATTCCATTTAAGTCTCAGCTTTAAAGAGAAGCTCTGTTTTACAGTCCTACGGTTCTGCACCGTACCACGATGCTACTGCCTAACTTTTATTACCTGTTACCGCGGTAAAGGGCGGAGGATGGAGGCAGAATAACTGCTCAGTGACAGTGGGAGTTTAGCCTCCAATTCAGGGTCGGTCAGTTCTTTGGTTTCTCACTTTTTGGCATGCCTGACTACAATTGTGTTACATAACGTGGCATATGATTCACTCTCTCTTTATATAAAAAGATAAAAGATTGGGACTTTTAGTAGAAGTTGGAGAGCAGGAAAAGGAGAGTCTCCAACAAGTCACCTGTTGTCTTCAGTCTGAATGTGGATGGGATTTCTAAAGACTGGATGTAAAGGGGGGGTCGTCCCTTTGACCATCTGATGTACGCTGAAGACTGGTGGTAATAAGAGTGGTAGTGTTAGTATTAGTGGTAGTATTAGCTGTACTCTAGTAGTGGTAGTAGTAAGATACGATAAGATAGACTTTATTGATCACCCATAGGGGGAAATTTACATATTACAGCAGCAACAGAGGCAAGATAAGAAATAAATAAATAAAATAAGCAACAGTAGAAAAATAAGTAAATAAATATATATTGTAATGAGAATAAATAAATATTTACACTATGACCATAAATGTACAGTATAGTAGAAGTGGTACTAGTTATATAGTAGTAGTGTTGGTATTAGTGGTAGTAGTAGTAGTACTGGTAGTAATAATGGTACTGGTAGTATTAGTCTAATCTCTTTAATGAGAAGCTTTTGTCTGTTAAGTTGTAAACATGGTGTCGGACATTATCCCCAGAAAGAAAAGAAAACATGTACTCATGTACTGCACTGAAGTAAAAGTTTGATGTACTTGAGTATTTCCATTTTATTTATCTCCCTCACTACCCCATCACTTGTCTTGCTATCAGTGTCCACAGGACTTAAGATATAATATTTAATATAATATATTTACTTATATTTATTCTCAGTGAGACTATTCATGGGTTTAGATCATACTTATGAATAAAACAAGCACTGATACCCAACAGATTCACATTCTGTAACTGTATAACACTAATTTAACTGATGATTAATTGTCGTTGAAACGTGTCACTGTTTGATGGATTGTCTGGCTCATAAACACACTGGGGGCCCCGCAGAGCTCAGGAGCAGCACACAGGCTCTGAAATGCAAAATGTAAGCGTGTCACCATTCTGTCAGCTCAGGACATGAAAGGACAGCTCACGCCCTGAAGGACGCTCTGTCATTATGTCTGCCGCGTTTATGCGACGACAAAAACGACAATAGCGGCGTTTTGTGTTACGGCATCACATGTGAAAGTTAAGACGCGGCGAAGTCAAAGACACTCGGCCTGAAAAGCAGCGCGATGTAGGTCAGGATTCAGCAGCAGCCCTCCGTGACCCCTGGACCAGCGCTGGAGTCTTTACACTCTCGATGCAAGGCCCGGGGCCTCACACACACACACACACACACACACACACACACACACACACACACACACAGTTACCCGCAAACAGACATCAGCACAGAAAACTAGATAGATGCAGAAAGATGTGCACACACAGCCTACGTAACCAGTGGAAACCTGCTTCACACAAAGTCATACATGCAGAAACGTGCAAGCAAATATGCACACACACACACACACACACACACACACACACACACACACACACACACACACAGAAGTCAGAGAGTGAGAGTGATGTGCTGTACCCTGGAGAAGTGTGTTGCGCTCCACTGCACTTTGACAGTAACGCAGACTGATCTCTTTCTCTCCCTCCCCACGTATCCGTCTCTCCTTCTCTTTCTTTCTCTCGCTGTTTCTCTCCGAAGCTTTGACTCAGTTTTCACTCGGCCTCGGAGTGCAAAACTCTGCAGAATGTGACACTCCTCGTTCTCAGCACAAAATCACGGTCGGCGTGCAAAAATTGAATAAAAGTGTCGAATGCAGCGAGCTTTGTAAAGTCGGTCAGAAGGCGGACTTGATGGTGTGAGTTTCATTCCGCTGCCGTCCTGAATAAACGTTCACCCTAAATTTTATTTAGTGTTTTAGGATGCTATACAGTAAGTGTTGAAACTCACAAATCACGACGTGTTTCATAAGCAACCTTGAATCCAATACGAGAAAGAAAAAGCAGACCGAGTATCTCTGTACATTCATGCAAAATGTTATCAAACACACTTGGTGATGACTCAGTTCAGTGTGAGCTGCCTCAGACTCACTGTACAACCCTGTGACCACACAGAAATGCCGATAATAGAAGTTATGTTACATTCGAAATGATGTTTATGGCTTTGTGGAGAAACCAGGGTCCATTTTTCCATTATTCCATTATTCTAAATGACTGGTAGGAACAAAAAGTGTTGGAACTGGTCCAGTAGAGCGCCTCAGTGATGGGTGTGGGGTAATTCTACTGCAGACACTTCACCGTGTTCTTCATGTGAACCTGCCAAATTGCCTTGATGAAATGTCTGCAGAAAACATATAAAAATATTTGAAAAAAGAAAAAAACACAATCACAAACAATCTGGGCAAAGCGTCATGAACACTGGAATTACCTCCATAGTTCGGCTTTTTGGCTCGCTGCCACGGGTTGGCAAGCTAACAGTTAATGTTATCACTCTACGGACGGACTGCTTTGGAGTTGAAAAGTTGGTTGTCTCTATGTAATATGCAGGGATTCTGGCCTCCGCTATAAACACACCAAACTGTCAACAAATTGTATCGCTCTCTTCAAATCCACCAGACTCCATTAACAAAAACAGTGAATTTTACCCGACTGCACACAGGAGCTGCTGCTGTACTTCTGCCTCCATCGGTTAGTTTGTTTGTGTTGTTGAGTAACTTTGTTGTTTTAAAGGGTTAGTTTGGATCCAGACTAATGTGTTAAAACACCAAAGTCACAGCAACTACACCAGCGACTCCTGTGTTTCTGCAAGGTAAAAGTACTATTTTTATCAATGGAGTCTGGTGGGTTTGAACTGAAGTCTGTCTCTGTAGGGATCCTCTCCATAATGTTGTACTGTTTACTCAGCTTTACCGACTAGTAGCAAAACTGTTTGTAGATATCCTGTGTATTCTTACTGAACTAACACATGACCCTGACTGTAGCATAGCTATGCTCATTCTTCTTCTGTGAGCCAAAGCTGAACTCCTTTTCTCCCTCTGACAATCGAGGCAGATTCAGCAGCATTCGGTAGCAAAACAGATGATTTGGGTGAAGAGGAAAGTGAGTCACATCTTCTTTTGTCCACAGTGAGATTATCAGCTGTAATATTCTGGTGCACGATATGAAGGAAAATGAAACGGTTTAGTTCTTATTTCTATAGATTTTAACGCTGACACACTTTGTTCTGTCAATGATTTTTCCTGGAAGGTCTCAAGATTAGATTTTAGTTTTGTTTAAAGAAGTATTCTAATATTCTGTGGTGTCTCCATAGCTCACGCAGGCTGGACACAGTTGATAAAATTATTATTATTATTATTATATTAACTCTGGGTTCTCCAGCAGCTAGAAGGATATAAAGTGTGCTGTACATCCAGTCCTGCACCTTCACCCCTTTATGTCAAACTGTCAATGTCTTTACAATCAAATGGCACAACATCCTGCTGCCTCACGCTCTGCCAGCCAGACAAATACACCAAGTGTGGTCCTCCCTCGGCTCACAACGCTGTCAAAACATTTACATTCAGCTTTAGCCGCCGCTATGGAAGATCCCAGTCGATCCTCTCCGAGACAAAACCTCAGCCGTCACCCCGCTGAAGACGTTCAACTAAAGAATCTAACTACATAGTTGTGAGGACTTTTTAAAGATTTACGTCTTCGGTGGCAGAAGCTAGCATTATGACGGGGTAGTTTGGTTTCATGGACGGTTAGTTTTAAAATCATTGCATTGGTCAGTTTGGAATCGATTTAAGAGGAGAAACCAGTATTTTTAAACCTAGGCTTTTATCTGTCCACATCCTGGTGGAACTGGTCCAGTAGATCACCTCAGCCAACGTGATCCTTTGGGACAACTGCACCTGATCACAGTAGGTCCACTAAAAGAGCTTGTTTGATCCACTGACAGGCTCAGAGTGTTATTCTAAGTGTGTGACAGCATCATGGAAAGGATCCCTACAGAGAGAGACCTGGAAGATCCTTTTGGTTTAACCACAAACAGCACACACACCAGACTACATTCACTAAAACAGGGATTTTAGAGAACAGGACACAGGAGCTGCTGCTCTGCTGCTGCCTCCATCAGTCAGTGTGTTTGTGTCCTTGTGTAACTTTATTGTTTTAAAGGGTTAGTTTGGATCCAAACAAATGTGTTAAAACACCAAAGTCAAAGCGACTAGACCAGTGACTCCCGTGTCCAGTGAGGTAAAAGTACTATTTTTATCAATGGAGTCTGGTGGGTTTGAACAGAATGACACAACACTTCTACAGGTCTACACATGTCATTAGCCTGCTAATTACTTTGGGTTCCTCATCATTTGTTAGCTCAGGTTTTAACTTGTAGTCATTTTTATCTCTTGTTTGTGTTTATTTTATTGACTTTTCTTTATGTCTATTAACACTTTAACGTTTTATTGCTAATTTTTAGTCTAGTAAAGTTGTGTTTATGTCATCTATTCTTGTCTTTACGTCGAGATCTGGCTCTGAAGCCCTTTGGGCTGCATGTTCATATCAAAGATAAATAGAGCTGAGCTGAACTTTGGCACATTAAAACAGTTGTAAGAATTGAAGCGGTGAGTTTGTAACGCCTCTGTTCATCCGTGTCTGTACGCAGACTGATGTGTGTAGTTGCTGTCTGTGAACGCCTCATGTCGTGCTGTGTGTTTATGTGACGCTCGTCTTCCTCCGTCTCACAGATCAGCAGCCATCAGATCCACTTATCATCTGTGTTAGTCTGTCAGAGGCCTGCTGCTCTCCCGAACTGTGTGTGCGCGCCACAGGAAGTCATCTGATAAGGTGTTTGTTTACGCAGCATCAAGGTATCCAGGCTAACCCCCCCCCTCTCTCTCTCTGACGTACGTTGCAGGGAATAATCGCGTGTTCTGCCGTTTGGAGACGAGCACGTGCCAGAAAGCATTCGTCTTGCTGCAGATTGCTCTAAAGAGCGCGTCCAGCCGAGCCTTTTGATCATCGAGGCGTTCAGCCACGAGACCCGGCGCGAAATGAAATCACGGCGAAGCTGCGAGCCCCTCCTCGCGGTAGATAAACCTCAGTTATCCACAAACAGCAATTACCGAGATGTGGCTCGGCGCTCTAACAAGCGGGGAGAGACGAGGAGGAAGGCTCGGTAACCACGACAAACACACACTTTCCAAGAAAACACTCCCAGTGACGGAGAGCGTCTTCATCATGTGTTCAGACACAATAACAGAGGAAAGGAAACAAGTCAGAATCAAATAAGTGGGTCAGTATCAGCTTCAGCTCACAACCACAGCGTCATACTTAGGAGTTTAAAACAAAGAAGCATCAACAGTGTGTTGAACGTTTTGCCTTTAAGAGTCTTAAACTTGTAAATGAATCAGTAAGGTTATTTAAGACTCCTGTCAAAGGTGTAAAGTACTTTTAATATCCAGCCTGGGCTCTTTTTTTATACTCTATTCTTCCTCGTACATGCAGCTTAGTTATTATTAAATGTACAATTCATGATAAAGAGAATTTGTAATCAGTGGACGAAGGGACGATTCAAGTCCTGCTCACTGTACATGAACCCTTAGCTGCAAACGTGACCGCAGACACGACTGTGCGAGAGGAAAGAAACTAGACGCCGTAGGTTGAAGCTTAAGTGTTGTATCTGACATGAACGATAAAGATACTTAGATTACATCTGGGATGTTGGAGAATTGTATAAAATACACAAAATGTTTAGCGCTTATTAACACACGAGAGCATCACCCACCTCCCTAAACGTTCCTGGAAGGTTACTTGAACGTTCCCCCGTAAAGTTTGCTAGATGGTAAAACATGTCAAACAAATGTAATCGTTAAATTTCCAAAACGTTCTAGGAAGGAAACTTAAACGCTCTTAAAATGTTGTTTGACAGAAGTTCTACCATCAAGGAGGCTGAGGGGAAACATTATTTCATGTGGTTACAGACCGTCCAGACCGTTGTGGTTAGCAAATAGAAAACAGGTTAAAATAAAGGGAACGTTGTGGGAACGTTATGGGAACGTTGTGGGAACGTTGTGGGAACGGTGGGTGTTCACTGAGAGCTCACAGAAACATCAACTGTTGGACCAACACGGGACACAAACTCTAATCTCCCACGTTAAAGCCGGATAAGTTAGACGCCCACAAATCAGTTCACTTTCAGACAGATTCAGCATCCAGCAGTGTTTTGATCCCGACAGCAACAGCTGACTGTTTCATGTTTGCAAGTCAAATCAGTTTAATCTACTCAGTCCAAAAGGAGCGCTTCACAGTCTGAACAACTTCACTTCACATGTGTAAAAACACCATCAAAAGAACTGTGGTTCACTTCTTCTCCATAAAACTGGCACCTGAGGCTCATGGGTACCATGTTCGACATCTTAGCTTAGCCTGTTAGCATGCTGCATTTGCATCTGCATTTGCTGATTGGGTGTAAACAGGACTAAAACTGGTTGAAGTATCCAGATTTTTTTTTTTTTTACTTTTGAGACTTTTGTGTGTTCGTTGGGGAACTCTGAGATAATTAAAAGGGAGACTTTGACAATATTCAACCAGCTTTGTGTCATTATGTGGGCAGGGGAGTCACAGTGCATTGTGGGTGTTGTAGGTTTGGAGATAACCTGTTCCCTCTGGTCATGAACCACTGGTTTCACACAGACTGAAAAGCAGTGAAAACTAAACGGTGAATCACTTCACACTTCACAGCTGTGAAAACACTGGAATTAATACAGTTAATTAAAACAGTTAATTAAAACAGTTAATTAATACAGTTAATTAAAACACAAACCGGGTGTTTAACTCAGTGAACCAGTTAGATTTGTTTGATGTAGAGAACTTTCAGGGTCTTTCACTTCCTTTTTTTTTTTTTTTTGTTCAGCTCGTCGTCCTCGTTTTATGCTTGCACACACAAACACACACACACACGCACACACACACACACGCACGCACGCACGCACACACACACACACACACACACACACACACACACACACACACAGCCTTTAGCCTTCAGTTATCAAAGATTCTCCCTCAGCCATTGTCTGGGTTCACTGTACTATCTGGGTTAGGGATGTGTGTGCGTGAGTGTGTGTGTGTGTGTGAGTGTGTGTGTGTGTGTGTGTGTGCGTGAGTGTGTGTGTGTGTGTGTGTGTGTGTGTGTGTGTGTGTCTACAGTGATCTTACAGAGAGCCGGTCATCTCAGTAACCGTCACATCTTGTTATCTTTCCTCTCTTCCCCCTGTTTCTCTCTCTCTCTCTCTCTCTCTCTCTCTCTCACCCTCCTCACCCTCCTCACCCTCTCTCACCCCAAAAACACAACCCGCAGAAGGTCACTCACCTTGGTCCGAGTGAGACGACAACCCATTCTGACTTCTCCTCAGATACGCACAAGTTAGGAGGACGGGCGAATGGAGAGGACGGAGGGTGGGAAGAGATTTGAAATTACCACGAAAAATAAACAAAACATGTGTGAGGAAGAGGAGGGAAAGAAGAGGAGATGAACTGCAGAGGGGAAGAGTGGAAAGGGAGAACAAGGGTTAAAGAGAACGAGGAAAAAGAGAGCGAGAGAATAGAAAGATAGAGAAAAAAGAGAGAGAGAGTTCGATGAGCCTCGTCCGCCCACCAGCTCACATCTCCGAACTCTGATAACCCACAATCCTCGGCTAATCAGCTGTCCTCCTGCACTGCAGAGGAGACTACAGCTCCCATGATGCTGCGGTGCAAACAGCAGCAGCGGCGGCAGCAGTCGGTGGGCAGCAGGTCCATCGCATTAAACCTCTCCCTCTCCTCAGGAATCAGAAAGCAGCACGGGCGAGCGAATGGCAGCAGGAGCAGAGAGGGGCGAGCGAGGCAGAGAAGCTACTGAGAAACTGAGAGAGAGAGAGAGAGAGAGGTGTGAAGAACAGAGCTGTCCTCATCTGACAGTTTCTTCTTCTTCTTCTTTCTTGTCCTCCTGTCACTCTCTCTCTCACTCTCTCTCTCTCTCTCTCTCTCTTCCTCTGTAGCGCTGCAGCCCATCAGCCAATCACAGAGGCCGGATGCAAGGAGGAGGGGAGGCGGATGCTCTGATTGGCCGAGAGCAGCATCGTTTTCAGCATCCATTCAGAGGTTTTCTCTCCTTCACCCCTCTCTCTCTCTCTCTGTCTCTCTCTCTCTCTCTCTCTCTGTCTCTCTCTCTCTCTCTCTCTCTGTCTCTCTCATCCTTCTTCACATCTTCATCACCATCTGTCTCAAAATGCCTTCCTCCTCCCCCTGTGCTTTACTCTCCGTTTTATGCCCCCAGCCTTGACTGATGCTGATATTATTCTGTGTGTGTGTGTGTGTGTGTGTGTGTGTGTGTGTGTGTGTGTGTGTGTGTGCTTATATATTACTATCGCTGTGGGGACCTATATTTGTTTACACCGTCACACTGTGGGGACCCATGATGTGAATTATTGAATTTTAGGGTGAAGACCTGGTTTAAGCCGTGCTTATGGTTCTGATTAATTATCCAGGAAATTAATGTAAGTCAAAGTTATTACAGGCACACACACACACACACACACACACACACACAGGTCTGGGTGAATACTCAATGCTGATTGGCTGCTGGGTGACACCTACTGAGTAATTCTGGTGAAACTTTGAAAGATGAGTGTTGTTTCCTGCAGTGAGTGCTGCCCTGCGGTGGCTGAAAGAGGAACTACACGTCGGTAACGTTAGTTCGTGGAAACCTTCACACTGATTCAGGAACAGTGACGTAGCTGGTTAGCTGCTGCTGTTAAACATGCTGTGAGATGATTCTGACTGTTTTCTAACCGTACGCTCTGTTGTTTATGTTGAATCCAGCTAGCATGACGTTAGCGTTGTGGCTAACAGCTGAGCTAACACCTGCGGGTCACGACTTGTGAAAAATGTAAGATTTTGTTTGCAAGATTCATGAAAATATGAATGAATGTGTGAACTGATGAGCAACGTAATGTTTATTTATGTTATTTGTAACTGGAAACAGGAGACAGACTTGAAATTCATCCTTTTGGTCTTATTTCAGACTTTTAGGAGCTAATATGACCGCCGGAAGACACACACAGTAAACACACACAGTAAACACACACAGTAAACACACACACACAGTAAACACACACACAGTAAACACACACAGTAAACACACACAGTAAACACACACACAGTAAACACACACACACAGTAAACACACACACAGTAAACACACACAGTAAACACACACACACACAGTAAACACACACACACAGTAAACACACACACACACACACACACACAGTAAACACACACAGTAAACACACACACACACACAGTAAACACACACACACACACACACACACACACACAGTAAACACACACAGTAAACACACACAGTAAACACACACACACACACACACACACACACAGTAAACACACACAGTAAACACACACAGTAAACACACACACACACACACACACACACACACACAGTAAACACACACAGTAAACACACACACACACACAAACACAGTAAACACACACAGTAAACACACACAGTAAACACACACACACACAGTAAACACACACACAGTAAACACACAGTAAACACACACACACACAGTAAACACACACACAGTAAACACACACAGTAAACACACACACAGTAAACACACACACACACACACACACACAGTAAACACACACAGTAAACACACACAGTAAACACACACACACACAGTAAACACACACACACACACACACACAGTAAACACACACAGTAAACACACACAGTAAACACACACACACACAGTAAACACACACACACACACACAGTAAACACACACACAGTAAACACACACAGTAAACACACACAGTAAACACACACAGTAAACACACACACACACACACAGTAAACACACACAGTAAACACACACAGTAAACACACACACACACACACAGTAAACACACACAGCAAACACACACACACACAGTAAACACACACACACACACACACACACAGTAAACACACACTCAGTAAACACACACACAGTAAACACACACAGTAAACACACACACAGTAAACACACACACAGTAAACACACACACACACACACACACTCAGTAAACACACACACACACACACACACACACACACACACACACACACACACAGTAAACACACACACAGTAAACACACACACACACACAGTAAACACACACACAGTAAACACACACACACACACTCAGTAAACACACACACACACACACACACACACACACACAATAAGCACACACGCACACACACACACAGTAAACACACACACACAGTAAACACACACACAGTAAACACACACACACAGTAAACACACACACACACACACACACAATAAGCACACACGCACACACACACACACACACAGTAAACACACACACACACACACAGTAAACACACACACACAGTAAACACACACAGTAAACACACACACACGCTCAGTAAACACACACACACACACACACACAGTAAGCACACACACACACACACACACACAGTAAACACACACACACACACACACACACACAGTAAACACACACACACACACACACACACACACAGTAAACACACACACAGTAAACACACACACACACACACACACACACACACACAGTAAACACACTCAGTAAGCACACACACACACACACACACACACAGTAAACACACACACAGTAAACACACACACACACACACACACACACACACACAGTAAACACACTCAGTAAGCACACACACACACACACACACACACACACACAGTAAACACACACACAGTAAACACACACACACAGTAAACACACACAGTAAACACACACACACACACACACAGTAAACACACACACTACTAATAGACTACATCACTACATCTCCCAGCAGGCAGTTCTGCAGCTTTAGTGATGTTGCAGATTAAGAATATTTGCACACATTTGGTCAATTGATGTATTTGTCAGTTGAAAGAAAATGAATCAGCGACTTTGATGATTGAAAACATTTCCTGGTTCGAGCTTCTCAAACATGAAGATTTGCTGCTTTTCCCTTTAATTATTTCAGTCATGTGAGTGTTTTTAATATAACATGCTGATCTGTGTCTCTTTGTCTCGTTACAGTTGTTTTTGTTTTTGTCTTTTTGTGTTTGTTTGATTCACTTTGCAGCTTGAAGTGTCAACCTCCTTAATCCATCCATAATACTCATATTTAAGTCATTTTTCATGCAGAAATGCCAAAAATGTTGCTGATGAAATAACGTTGAGCTTTGGACTGCTGGCTGGACACAACCAGCATCATGACCGAGTCGACTTTTCTCACTACTTTTACTGTTTCTACAAACCAAACCATCGATGGATTGATGGAGAAGATAATTATCAGTCTGCAGTCTGATAATAAAAAGTTCAAAATGAGCTCCAGCAGTAAAATCCTGCTTCTGATGAGGAATAATAATGATAAATGACATAATGATATAATGATGATTATTATTATATATAATAGTACAAGAGGCTTTTCTGCACAGAGCACTTTTATTTTATACACTTTCAGTGCAGTACTTTTACTAGAGTACTTTTACTTTGTGGTATTTTTACACACTTTTACTGAAATAATATGAACTCAGGATGTTTGAGTTTAACCCTTCAGAGTCTAGGACCGCCACACGGCGTCAAAGTCACACGTCGCACGTTTGAAAACGTAAAGCTGTGACACAAGCACGCAGGTGCTCAGTTCAAAGACTGTTGGAAAGCGGACACTTCAAACTTTTTACAAGTGTTTGAATTTTGTCGATCGGCCTATTAAGACTAAAGTTATGAAGAGCCGAAGTGGTGCACTACAGCTCTTCTACGAGTTAGAAGATGCTGAATCTGGGGAAGAACGTTCTGATCCTGAGGAAGACTCCTTTCAGAGGATGAAGAGGATGCTGCACGTGAAGACGAAGGAGAGGAGGTGTCTGCGCAGACCCCCACTCCTCCAAAGATCCAACTAGTTCCTGCTGGGATTTTGTGTTTCTTTTGCACTTTTACATCCAGTGTGTCCATATATTATGTCAGAATAAATAAATACTTGTAGAATCACATACCGTTTTACCTCAGACTCTGAAGGGTTAAAGCCCCCGAGGGACCAAAGGAAAGAAATGACTTCATGTGTCATGAGTTTGGTTGATTGTGTTTTTTTCTTCTATAACCTAGTTTGTGTTTTTATGTATGTGCATGTGTGTGTGTGTGTGTGTGTGTGTGTGTGTGTGTGTGTGTGTGTGTGTGTGTGCCGGTGCGTTCAGGTCTCCCTGGAGTCAGCGGAGCTTCATTAAGCCGCATTAATTTGACTTATATAACTCTCCAGTAATAAACTTCATTCTTCACATCACCACAACAATTATCCTCTCCTTTCTTCATCCTGGCAAATTAATGGAGCAATTTTCCACTTGTGAGAGTTCTTGAAAGTCCAACGTTATTCCGGTTCCATGAAGGGGTCTGTGTGAATCTCAGGATCTCGCTTTTGTTCCTTGTGATGTTTTGCAGATTTATGTAGTTCAGATTTAAGACTTGAAATAAATTCAAAGTGTTCTGATTGTCTCTGCATATCAGCGTCTGTCTTTCATCAGCGGCCTCTGAGCCTGAAGCTTGGTACTCGACAGATGAATACAGAAGAAACCCCAAATGATCATGACAGACCAGGAACAGAGCTGTAAGCAAAGATTGTAGAAATATTTACATCATGTGTCCAAGTTTGGGCGTGGAAATACGGTTAAACTGCCAAACAGAACTCTGTGTTCATTCATTTTTTGGCCTGAAACTCATAAAGTGTTAATATTGTGAGTGTCCACTGTGTGCTCACTAAATGTTAAAGTACAGACGACGTGACTTCAGTGTCCTTTCTGGCAGCGATGATGCTGTTTGTGGTTTATTTTATAGAATAGTGCTGTGAAAATCAGTGTTAATGTGTTTAAGGATAACCCATGATCCTCTCTGTCCTCATCCTGGTGTGTGAGTGACTGGTAGGTAGTAAAAGTGTTGGAACTGGTCCAGTAGATCACCTCAGCCAGCAGCCACCAAACGGGCTGCAATGTGATCCTTTGGGACAACTGCACCTGATCACAGTAGATCAGGGGTGTCCAAACTCTGGCCAGCGGGCCAACTGCGGCCCGTGGTCCAATTTTCATTGGCCCGCAGGAAGTTCTAAAACTGTATTGGAATGCGGCCCACACATGGAACCTGTGCTGGACTGTGTTGTACTTCTTAGTCTCACCACTAGGTGGAGTAACTGTCTTTGAACGAGGCAGCTTCTCTATAAAATGAGTAATAGAAGAAGAAATGTGCTACAGGTGACCCAAGATGGCCGAATTAAGGAAATGTAAGAGAGAAAGTGAGTGTAGAAAGTTTCAGCGATGAGAGCACAGCTGATAACTAATGAAGATCACTTCTGCATTACGGAGGAGCTGCTTGATGTTAGCAGGCTAAAGAGCACCAGGATGGGTGAGGATGTTTCTGAAGCTGTGCCAGGTGCAGTTGGCATGATGGGACTTAAATGGGACGAGCTGTGTGGAGGTACGATGGGATGGAGCTCCAGCTGGGACAGGTGAGCACAGAGGAATCTACGGTGTCCGCTGAGGGGCGAGAAAGTGGAGGTAAGGCTGTTGATTCGAGCACCAGGGGCTCTAGTGGATTAAAGTTAGCAATCTAGCTCACTTCTAGTGAGCGGCCCAGCCCTTTGTATGTTTTTCTGTATATGGCCCTCAGTGAAAAAAGCTTGGACAGCCCTGCAGTAGGTCCACTAAAAGAGCTTGTTTGATCCACTGACAGGCTCAGAGTGTTATTCTAAGTGTGTGACAGCATCATGGAAAGGATCCCTACAGAGAGAGACCTGGAAGATCCTTTTGGTTTAACCACAAACAGCCGTTATATCGCTCTCTGCACACACACCAGACTACACTCACTAAAACAGGGATTTTACATGGTAGTTACTGGTCTGCTGCTGCCTCCATCAGTTAGTTTGTTTGTGTTATTGTGTGACTATGGTGCTTTAAAAAGTTAGTTCAGGTCCAAGAAAATAATTGTGTAACACACAATAACACAAACAAACTAATAAGGAAAACACTATCAAGGCAGCAGCAGACCAGCAGCTCCTGTGTTCTGCAAGGTAAAATCCCTGTTTTTGTGAATGTAGTCTGGTGTGTGTGTGCCTTTCCATAATGCTGTCACACATTTTACCTCACTGAACACAGGAACTGCTGTCTTAATTGGTTAGTTTGTTTGTGTCATTGTGTGACTCAAATATTATGTTGTATAAAAAATAACCCTTTAAAAAGTTGCACAATAACACAATATATGAAATATTTTCCAAAAGTTAGGAAGAGGAGGATGGAGGGAAACGGTGGATGAAAAGGGGTGATGGAGGGAAGAGAGAGGGAGGAAAGAGAGAGGGAGGAAGTGAGCTGGGGCAGCCAGAGGCCACGTCACTATTAATTGTCTCTGGCTTCAATGACTCTTTCTCAGACTCCAACTTTCTCTCTGTTGTTTTTTGTAGCTCTCTCTCTCTCTCTGTCTCTCTCTCTCTCTCTCTCTCTCTCTGTCCTTCCTCTCCTCTTCTTCTTCTTCTACTCAGGGTTTGCTTGAAAGTCTTGAAAGTTCGGGAAATGTTTGATGCTTTAATTCAGACGTGCTCCTTTAAGAATGTTTGATCTTCAACACAATCTGGTGCTTCGCTCATGAAAACCAGAAATATTTTAATATGTGAAATTAAACAAACACACCTGTGTTCTCTCACACCTACGGCAGCAATTTAGGGCCATTAGAGGTTTAAAAAGAGAGACAATTAACATTTTCACATAAATCTGAGAGAACATTCAGTTTTTCGGCTTTAATTTGTCAGTTTTATTACTTAAATCTCAGAAAATATTCTTTTTTTGTCTTAAATGTGTCTGTTTTTTCTATATTTCTCATATAAATCTCAGAGAATCTTCGTCTTCTTCTTCCTCGCAAATAATTTAGTAAATTCATGTTGTTTTTCTCAGAATATCATCCTCCCTGTAATAGCTACAGACACGCCGGGTGCTCAAATGAACGGGGGGTGTTTTTCCTTCGTGTTTTACCTCCTCTGATCTGTTGGCTCGCTAACTAATGTACCTGCCCATCAGCTGCTGGAGAACAGGAGGATCTGTGGTGGCAGGCCAGGCAGTCCTTTTATAATAGAGAGGAAGAGCTGCTGCAGAGCGGACGTGTGAACAGCTGAGAAAACAAACACAGGGACGCTCACAATCTACATGTGAGGATAAAGGCATGAGAGTGGAGGCCTTTCTCTTAGAGTCCACCATCTCAGCTTTTAATACACATCTGCTCCGGTTATCGTCATTAAACTATAGATTTACTATAAAAGCTGAATCTGATGTTAAACCCAACATCCTGTGTTTTTACCCTCAAAGTGCCTGAAAGGATCCTCTCTGTCTCTTCGTCCTCCTCGCCTCTCTTCTCCCCATCACTTTGTCTTCCAGTGCAGACACACACACACACACACACACACACACACACACACACACACACACACACACACACACTCCCCGCCTCGCCGGGGGGAAGGTTGTTGGTGTTGTGGTCACTGGGGGCCCGTGCAGCAGTGCAGTGGTTGCTTCACTGTGCTTCCACTGCAGCAGGGAAACACTGTGGAGTCCTGTTTGTCATGTGGAGTTTACATCGTTTAGTGTTCAAAGGCACGTTATTCCTCTGGTATAGACGTGTCTGCTGCAGCCGTTTCATCTTCTACATCGTTATCGGGAGCAATGACGGACAGCGAACAAAGAGAGGACGGCCTGTGCTCAGAGAGAGGCCTTCTCTGGACACTAAGAGGACACAAACTTCTGTTGAAAGGACATTAAAAAGTGCGTTTTGCACAATATGGGACCTTTAAAATCGTCAGTAAGTGACATTGTGCTGAAAATATCCACTGCGGCATCAAGAGTCGAGTGTAACGAAGCACTTTTATGCCAGTAGGACGCCGCTCTGTACTTTTCACTGGAGTATTTCCACTTCCTGCTCCGGCTCGTCTCAGAGGGAAGTACTGGACGCAGTCATCTCACAGAATTCATCATCGCGAACCTTAAAACAGGCCGTTTTTTTGATGAGACTTGTGGTTCAGGACCGAAGACGCCACAAGCACACGGTGATCTTATGTCCCATAATGCATTGCTGTAGATTATAATAACATCTACAGCTTGATATCACTAGATCATTTTGCCACTAACACTTCACACTTTAAGCACATTTTACTGATTATAATCACATATTTTGATACAAGTGAGGTTTTGGATGCAGGATCTTCACTTGTAGTGGAGAATTTACTCACATCAGCATCAGTACTTTTAGTTCATTGGAACCAGAAGCAGTTTTATTGGCCAACAAAGCTGAACGAAGGTAGAAACATTTCACTGCCGTGTGCAGATTGAGGTTATTATAGTTTTGCTTTCTTCAAACTTGCTTGTCGGCTCATTTAGTTTTCAATAGTTTTAGTGTTTTTTGTCATCAGAGGACATTTTCTCTCTTTGTCTCATTTGGTTTAGTAAACACACAGAACAGTTTCAGCCAGGAGTCAGTTTGATGTAAAACCACAGTTTCCATAGTTTTCATTAACAATAATAACCTTTGCAGAGATAAAAATGTGTTTATATAAAACTTTATACAATGAATAAAGGTTCACATGTGAGTTTGCACTTTGCAGGTACACCGAGTGTTTGGTGCTGCAGGTTTGTCACACTGGGATCGTTTGTGACCCCGTGGGACCGATTAAAGTGATCATCTGAGCGATCGGAGGCCCGTCGTGTCTTCAGTGACGGATGTGGACACTTCACCTCCACCCCTGCTCAAACCGTGCAGCTGCAGACCGGCTCGGCGGGAGCGTGTCTATGTTCCCACAGCTCTATGTTCCCACAGCTCTATGTTCCCACAGCTCTATGTTCCCACAGCTCTATGTAATCTAACTATAGAATAGAGACAAGTAACTAACCCTAACACGTACATGCACACACACAGACGTACTTGTCTCTATTCTATAGTTAGATTACTTAGAGCTGTGGGAACATAGAGCTGTGGGAACATAGAGCTGTGGGAACATAGAGCTGTGGGAAGCCCCCGTACAGAGGAGGAAACACGGCCTTTCCTTTGGCGTTTGTCCATCCAGCACATTTGTCTCCTGGTGCTTCATGAACTTTAAAACCACCAGAGTGAGACTGTAGACTGGATAAGACACACACACACACACACACACACACACACACATCTGCAGCAACACACTCAAAGTGAACAGAGCGATAGAGGAGACAGAGAAAGAGACAAAAGAGACGAACGCAATCAGACAGGATCGTTTTAATAGAAGAGCAGAAATGTTGTTTGGCTGCAGGGAAGAGCTGCACACACACACACACACACACACACACACACACACACACACACACACACACACACACACACACACACACACACACACACACACACACACACACACACACACACACAGTTTTGCAGTAAGTGTAGCACCAGAAATAGCCTGAGAGCAGTAAGAGCGGTTAGCGATGAATATTTCAGCCGTTCTATCTCATGTCCCTCCTCTCCTCCACCGCATGTTCTCCTTTTTCTATTTTCACCCCTCTTTAAACTTTTAATCTTCAATCTCCACCGATCTCCTCCCCTCCCCTCCCCTCCCCCGTCCTCCCTCCCTTCCTCCCTCCCTCCAGCTCCACGCCTACATGAGAGGCCGCCATTAAAGTCCCCGTTCACCTGAATGTGTGTCTGGAGCGACGCAGGACGGAGCAGCAACACTCAGAAACAACATGTGAAGTTACGCTTCACAAAAGGAGAAAATATATAATATAGTACTAAAGACAACATACATGTAGAAAAAATAAAGAATACATATGAATAAAAACATCAAGAGGATGTAATGTGTGATTCAACGATATTGATTCCTTTACGTGCAGATAAATACAGTTTATCTCCTTCAGTAATCATTGATTCAGCCGATCAGCAGCCTCCACCTGCAACTCAGAACACTGGACAAACAGAAGAGGGCAACAGCCGCCATTAGTCCTGTTATTATTATTCATATTTTAACTATTGGCATGTTTTTCACCTGGTTGAGGTTTCTTCCTGTTAAAGGGGAGTTTTCACCTGTTAAAGGGGAGTTATTCCTGTTAAAGGGGAGTTTTTACCTGTTAAAGGGGAGTTTTCACCTGTTAAAGGGGAGTTCTTCCTGTTAAAGGAGAGTTTTTACCTGTTAAAGAGGAGTTTTCACCTGTTAAAGGGGAGTTCTCCCTGTTACAGGAGAGTTCTTCCTGTTAAAGGGGAGTTTTTACCTGTTAAAGGGGAGTTATTCCTGTTAAAGGGGAGTTTTTACCTGTTAAAGAGGAGTTTTTACCTGTTAAAGAGGAGTTCTTCCTGTTAAAGGGGAGTTTTTACCTGTTAAAGAGGAGTTTTCACCTGTTAAAGGGGAGTTCTCCCTGTTACAGGAGAGTTCTTCCTGTTAAAGGGGAGTTTTTACCTGTTAAAGGGGAGTTATTCCTGTTAAAGGGGAGTTTTTACCTGTTAAAGGGGAGTTCTTCCTGTTAAAGGGGAGTTTTCACCTGTTAAAGGGGAGTTCTTCCTGCCACTGTTGCCTAATATAACATGTGATGTTTGCTCATGTGTGGATTCTTGAATCCAGATGATGATGACCAGGAGAGAAAAGCTGCAGAGAACACGAGTCGTCTCTAAACACAGCGAGCTGCTCTCCGATAAGGAAGCACTGGGTGACTGCAATGCACTATGGGAGCCGCCCTCCTGTCTCAGCACGAGGGAGGAAGCAGGTAACAACATCTGCCCTTCAAAATAAAGGCAGGATACAACGTTTAACCCTTTAACCTCCTCGACCTTACGGTAGAGCACGTTTAGACTCACTGTATCTTAGTGAGAAACAGAATTCCACCTGTTTCAGATGGTCGAGCAGAAGGTTAAAGGGTTAAAACTACTTTTAGCAATTAAGTTTACTGAAAAGTAGTTTTTGGATACTTAACACAACCGTGTATATTTGAATTTGAATGTTTTTGTTCTGATGTTTTATTGTTTCTGTTTTCGTGGCCTTAAAGGTCCAAAGTCCTGCTCATTTTAACTATTTTAAAGTTAAAAAAATACACTATTTTCCTCAAAGACGAAGCGGCTGCATGAACAGATGTTAGAGAGGAAAAACAAAGCAGACAGTATATCTTCATAAAACCAATCAAAATCAATTAAAACATGTTTTTTTTTTGTTTTTTTTTAAATCTAAGAAATCACTAGAAAGCCCAAGATGTCCTGTTGAGGACTCAGAATGATCCCATGATAGTCTCAGAGGAGTCAGACCCCCCAGAGAGGACGAACATGAAGCTCTCAGGAGGAGGGCGGAGGTGTGGTGCTTTTATTCTGAAAGTTTGTCAGGAAAGGTGACTACTGCTGCTGGCGGAGGAGCTCTGGTGACACAAGGTGAGTTTTACATTATTACCTTATCATTATTATTAGTATTATTGATCAGACAGGAGCGGTGCATTAAGGAGTGTGTGTGTGTGTGTGTGTGTGGGGGGGGGGGGCTATGAAAACATGTTTCAGCGTAAATTTATCTGAAGTTTTCTGCATTTCCTCTTGGTTCACTGGAAGAGTTCCTTCTCAGGGCTTATTTGAAACTTAAGACTGAACACTAAAGACTCACGCTCATAAGAAGACACTCTTTCTCGGTCATTTAGTGCACACACACACACACACTCACACTCACACACACACACACTCTCACACACTCCTAATTTCCTCAGAATAAGAAGCGGGAAGGCGAAAACGGCGAAACTGAAAGTAAGAATTCACTCTGTCCGTTTCAAACCTCACAGAGTCAGAGGAGGAAAAAGAGGAAGAGACACCAAACTCACTCTCACTGTCACTTTCTGCTAAAATAAAAGTATTATAAAACCAAGGCGGTGTCAGTCGGGAGCGCGCCCGATGCCCGATGCCCGATGTCCGATGCGCGCACTTGCCAGTCGGTTAATTGACCCACTGGTGTTCGGTCGCTGTCTTGCGGCCTGTTTGCGGGTCTCCACCCTCATCATTCACCCAGGTTACATAGTAAGTTTCCTCCAGCCACTCTGGTGTCCATTTCTTTCCTCTTCTTTCATGTTCATCCAGAGGAGAGGGTGAAGAGTCCTGCGTAAAAGCGGCCTCTTCCTCCTCCTCCTCCTCCTCCTCATCCAGCTGTTACACAACACTGCTCAGCAGGGCCTGACACACCACCGTTTCTCTTACATTCACCTCAAACCTAACCATTGTTGGGACATTAGCACCAGAATAAAACGTGTTTTCTTCCTCACTGTAACATTTAATGTTCAGACAATCTGATTACTAGTAATCAACTAATAAATATACAATTATCATCAAAATAAGAGTGAAATATTGAGATCCAGCTGAGTTTTGAGATAATGCTTGAGCCACACAGCAGCTCCTCTGACGGCTCTTCCTGCTGCAAAGATTTATCAGTAAATCCACCAGTACAGGACAGGACCGACCAGTTTTTAATGCAAGTCTGCTCCTAACCTGTGGCTAATGTTTAACTTCACAGTGATCCAGAGGCCCCGAGGCCGAGCGGCAGACATTAAATCACACGGCAGCTCAGAAAGAATCCAGTCTAACGCCGAGGTTATGCTGCAAACCTAAAGGGACAGTTCAGATTATCTGAAGTGTGGTTGCATGAGCTCCTTCTCCGCCCTCAGTGTTTTTACCTACAGTAGATGGAAGTCTGGAAAAGCAGCCAGGAGTCCAGAGCAGGAGCACAGACCTTAAGTGATGTCCTGCTGTGGAACGGGGGGCAGCTGGAAGATGGATTTTAGCCTCCAGAAAAAATAAATAAGAATAAAAATTAATATTAGTGACAGTGTGCGCTATATTCAGAATATTTTCACGGCTTTATTTTGCTGTCAGACAGCCCTTTTGGCTGGAAACTGATGCTTTTCTCTCTTTCTCTTCGCTCGCTTCAAAGCCACCAGACCCCATTGACAAAAACAGTAATTTTACCTCACAGAACACAGGAGTTCGCCGTGCTTCCGCTGCCTCAATCAGTTAACTGACACCTCAGTTTAGATCCGAAATGAGTGCGAAAAACCCCAAAGTCACAGTGTAACGCAAAACAAACTAACCGATCGAGGCAGCAGGAGATCAGAAACTCCTGCGTTCTGTGAGTTAAAATGACTGTTTTGGCAATGGAGGCTGGTGGCTTAGAAGCTCTGCTGTTTCCTAAAGTGGGGGTCAGACTGAAAACCCCCTGATTATGGAAAAGCGCTGGTGTTTCTTGGTGGTGTGATGACTTTCTGAAAGTGTCAATAACCGTCCCTCACGCTGACCATGTGCTCTGATGTGACCAGGAAGCCAAGATGGTAGCGATGAAGCTCTTCAGAATCCTGCGTGACTTAAACGACGAGGAATTCAATGACTTCAAGTGGATCCTGAAGAAAAAGAAGGTGGGCGACATCGAGCCCATCCAGGAGAGCCAGATATACAACGCAGACAGGCGGCGGGTGGTGGATCTGATGGTGCAGAGGTACGAGTCCGCTCTAGCTGAGGAGGTGACCGTGCTCATTTTGAAAGAGATGGAGAGGCCCGATCTGGTGACCAAGCTGATGGGAGCACAAGGTGGGTGGAGATTTCTCTTTGATTCAGGACTGTGGATAAAACATTAAATGGTAGCAGACGCTGTACAACAAGTCTTTTTCTGCTGTTTATAAACGTCATAGGAGATATTATCGTGTAGAGACGTGGATGTTTTACACGCCGAAGTTTAATGTTTAATCGATTAATCGTTTTGGTTCATAGATATCAAAATAGTTTTTAAAAAACTGTGATACAAAACTGAGAAAATCCTCCGAATGTCTGAAATTAATTATTCAAATATCAAAACAACTGCAGATTGTTTTTACGTCTGTTGACTAATCAACATCACCCCGTTCACCGCCGTTCATCGTCCTTGCTGTCGACGCAAAACGTACAAACATTAAATTGTCGCTCACGTCTCCTGACAGCAGAATTTACCTCAGAATCATGTTGTTTTATCTGGTTTTTAAAATTGTAGCACTTTGAGGTCTGTACTGTCAGATATAAAGTGCATTATAAATAAAATGCATTATTATTATTAGAATCAGTGCAGCAGTCAGCAAGCTAGCGAGCTAACAGCTAACAGAGGCCTTCAATTATGTCTTTTTATTCAGTGTCATAAGAAAACACATTATAAACAGAACCATGCCATTAAAAGGCCACGTCTGACTGTCGTGGAGTTTGCCAGTGATCTTTAGTAATTTGCTGGCATTATTTTGTTAAATGTAAAAAAAAAAAACAGCTCAGTGGCGAGTCTTCAGCAAGCAAATCAACTGATTTCAACTGAGGGTTCAAAGTCTTTGGGACGCAGAAACATCAGCGTCAGTTTTGATCCTGTTCTTTTCCTCCATGGGAGCTGCTTATTGAACACATTTGTCTTGTTCCTTTTGTTTTTTGTTTTGAATTCCTGATTCGTCAGGTCTCTCTAATTAAAGAGTTTGGTCTAGACCTGCTCTTTATGGAAAGAGTCTGGAGATAACGCCTGTTGTGAATTGGCGCTATATAAATAAAGATTGATTGATTGATTGATTGATTGATTGTTCCTCTTGCAGGTCCTGGCCCAGCTCAGGCTCCAGGTGGCCCAGCTCAGGCTCAGGGTGGCCCAGCTCAGGCTCCGGGTGGCCCAGCCCCAGACGGAGTCCCAGCAGATAAGAAGCTGTTTTCCATCCGGTCTAACTTTGTGGACAAAGTCTCTGATCCCAATCTGAACCAGATCCTGGACAGACTTCTCCAACAAGGCATTTTGAACGATGAGGAGATGCAGGTGGCCAAAGGGAAAGTCCGAGTGGAAAAGGCACGAGACATGATCGACATGGTGCGACGAAAGGGGCCTGTGGCCAGCTCGGCCCTGATCGCTGCTCTCCTCGACGTGGATCCGGTCCTTTCCGAGCTGCTGAATCTGAGCTAAACTCCAACGGGCGTTCATGCCGTTTACCAATTGTATATTGATGATTTGAAAATCAGTTTGCATTCTGATTTTTTAATAAAACAAAGACACAAAACGAAACCCCTCGCTTCCTCTTTTCACCTCTTTCTTTATATTGCAGAAACTTAAATGAATATATTACACTTAAATGTTTAGAAAAAGAAGATTGTCAACAGCACTGAAATATTTGTTTGGATGGTGACAGCGTTAGCCAGCTAGCTGATGCTATGCTAGCTAACGGTAGCTTCTGTGTGTTGCCACTAAATCAAGTTTACTTATTAATTCATTTGGCGAGGCAGCTTTTGTGGGAGTAACATTCACGTAGCATACGTGTTTGTAATGTACATTTTGAAATGCACAGTGGCAAGTAGCGTGTTAGCTAGCTGACGCTATGCTAGCTAACGGTAGCTTCTGTGTGTTGCCACTAAATCATGTTTACTTATTTACGGTAATTGGAAATTCACTTGGCGAGGCAGCTTTTGTGGGAGTAGCATTCATGCGTTTGTAATGTACATTTTGAAATGCACAGTGGCAAGTAGCGTGTTAGCTAGCTGACACTATGCTAGCTAATGTTAGCTTCTGGGTGTTACTACTAGATCATGCTTACCAGCTGTTTAAGACAATCATAAATGAATAAGTACTCAGGCAGCCCCCCAACATGCAATCTTGGTTTAGTTTACTACGTGGTTAGTTTATTTTTCCTAATTTTTCTTTGTAAGTTTGGCTCCCGTCGTCCTCTTCATGGTGTTTTGATGATTATTTTGTCTTTGTACATTTTATTTGTTCAGTGTGTCAATGTGGCACAACAGCGTCAACACTACAGACGACGACGACGACAAAGGACAGATACCTTTAAATAAGTACACAGACGTAATTACACAATAGAATAAAACATCAAGAACTTAAGGAAAGTCAGAGTGTATGCTTGTGACTGACATTAGCAATCATGAGAGCAGAAAAGATGCAGGGAGGCCAGGTTCAAGAACATTTTTCAAGAGATCCATTTAAAGTGAATTCCTCAAAAGTTGGCATAAATGTTTTTGGGTCTATTTTGTATTGCAAATACAGGAGAACCGTTCAGATATTGAGGTGCAGAAACTGTTTAAAGAGGTGCACAAGCTAAACATAAGTCCCCTTGTAGCTGGTGTATGCATCTGGCATCCAAACTGGTCACGATCAATCCAAACGATCAATAACGAGATCCCAAATCCTATCAGGGATATTCTCATCGAGGTCATGCAGCTGGTCTTCTGAGAGGCCGATTGGTTCAGAGTTTCGTGACAAAACTGAAAAAGTTGTGGCTGTGGTCTAACAGGTGATTGTGTCACCTGGATCTATTTTGTGGTCTTGTCCGGTCCTTGTTTCCTGTTTTATTTTGTAGGAGTCTCATCTTGTCCTACCTCACTTCCTGTCCAGTTTTCCCGCCCCTGTGATTGTCTGCACCTGCTCCTGGCTTGGTTCACCTGTCGTCCCCTCCCTCGTCAGCCTGTTTCTACCTTCACATCCACCTGCCTGCTTTGTTTGCAATGTAAGTTTGTGTTTTATTAAATTATTTGAAAATGTGCGTCTTCGTTTGGGTCAAACCATCTCATTAGTTCTGTATTTTCTGTCAGGTTTTATAGTTTCCAGAGTGGGTTTGCTCCTTTCAGTTCAGTTTTAGAGTTTTTGTCATAACACGGGGGCAAATTCAAGAGGTGTTACAATACAAACACAACTCTTTGTGAAGGCCGACCTTCCCCAAATATCTGTTTATTGTTGAGACCAATTCACAACGGTCCTTATCTATAAATAAGGTCTGCTTTTGTATCTGTGAGTCATTTAGACAATAAAATAAACAAATATGGCCCAGGTTTGAAAATGCATGTCCTCCTTTAAGTGTATGAAGTAAGTGCATCACAATCTGAACAAAGATTCAAAGGATAAATGGTGGAAAAAAGAGCCGCATACGTTTCATTGTCAAAAAGAAGAAATGAGGTTTATTTCTTTATTAATCTTATATACAGACATTTACAGCAATCTCTGCTAAAGTTATTAAAGATGGTTATGGTCATTTCTGGCTGTCTAAGACAGTGTAACAGAGATAATGTAAAGTATTAGAGACTCTGTCCAGTTGTAGCTCCAGTCTGAGAGAGTATATGATGTACAGTAGAGATATATATATATAGATAGATATATCTATCTATATATATATTTGTGGAAAAAGATCAAAGAAGAAGCAGGGTCGTCAGTTTGAAACACAAAAACTGTTCAGCATCATTTCTCCCGCATTTACTAAACACTACAAACACAAAGAATTGCTTTTACTTTATTTTCACACATGAGATGATTTTTGTCTATTTAAATTGACTGATTCCACCTTCACCCTGCAGGTACAGACAATCAACTGCCAAACACGAAGAGGTCGTCTGAGCGGCCGACTTTCATTCACCTGGTGAGAAGCTTCTCTTTACGGCACTTGAACCCTGTTTGGTTCTCAGTGAGACGGATCCACAGCTCAGCTCAAAGGCCAAATTAAACTTTTAAATGTCACAGAACTGCTTAAAAGAAGTGGACGTAGCTTCCAGGTCTGAAAAGTGAAGCCAATTTGGCCAGCAGGGGGCGACTCCACCGGCTCCAAACAGAAGTCTGATTGGATGGAAGTCAATGAGGAAATGAGCCGACTTCTCTCCTGATTTATCAGCTCAGTGAACAGTTTCCTGATGAGTTTCTGCTCTCAGTCTCTAGTTTACAGTCTTCTTCAGCACAGCAGGATGTTCGTTTAGTAAATTATGGTCCATTTAGAGGAAGATACACCAGGAAGAGGGGCGGGGCTTTAGGGCGGGGCTACCTGCTGATTGACAAGTTGCTGCCACAGGGGTAGCAGAGTGTATACATGGTGCTTTGTACATTTAAATTGACGTAGCCTTGTTTTTGGGCGTTGTCTGTGTTTGACTTTGACACTAAGACACTGTAGAGTCGGCTGTTTGGTATTTCCTGCAAGTACAATTAGTTTTAAGCCTGTTTTTCTGCAGCCTAAACTAGCATCCCAGTTAACGTGAATTATGGATGCACCTGCTAACCTAGCTAGCTAGCTAGTTAGCTCCACCCTCTCGTCCGAATATGGTCACTTCTGGCTCCACAAAACTGAGTTGGCGACGGCCAAAATGACAAACAAGAGGCTTCGAAATGGTTGTCCATGTCACGGTGGCTACACCCAGTTGTTTTTTTTGGCATCCTGCGTCTGTAGTTTAACACATTTGTGGTTGGAAAACTTGGTCATCATCAGATGTTATTAGCACAACACAGCGTCACTTGATGGTGAACTTTGAAACCCACTTAACCCGTCAGTCTGCTGTCACATCAAACACTTTTTACTCACTCTCTCCAAAGTAAAGTGTGGACTTTAATTAGCTTAGCTTAGCACAAAGACTGGAAGCAAAGGGAAACAGCTAGCCTGGTTTGAGAGCTCTGAATTAGTTCTGGTGTCGTGCACCATTTTGAGAAACTATCGTCCAATCAGAGCTTTGCTGGGCGGGACTATGAATGGGCCCAAAAATCATTTTCCCCATAAACCTCCATCATAAGAGACATCAGATAAACTGTTGAAATGACATTTCCAAATGCTACAAAAGTAAATTATTATTATGATTTTATATTTGTGAAACTTTCCCAAAGCCCAAGGAGAATGATATGCATGACGTCATCTCAGCGGCAAATCAAAGGGCCAAACAACGGCGAAGGAAACATGTTCAGCTTCAACTTTGACTCTGAGTTTCTGAGCAGAAAGCAGCGAACGTGAAAACAGACTGAATGAATGACGGGAAATTAAATGTGATTATTAATCTCGAGGACGAGAGGAACTGATTTTCAGTCAGCAGGGTTTTGTTCATAATTACGACATAACATGTTAATGCCTCAGGTCATCTGCTCACCATTTCCTAACATTTATTCTTATTTAGACTTATTCTAACCTAAACCATCATCTGTTCCTGAACCTAAGGACGTCCCCACTGTCACCTGAAATGTTTGAAAATGTAACCAGGCTTTTTTTTTTTTAGCAAACTTTAATTTGAAAGCGTAACTGGATCATGTTTATTAGCAAGATTTATTTTTGAAAGTGTAACCAGAAGTTGTTTCTCAGCTTCTCACGAATTTATTTTTGCCGACGTTACTTCAGAATATGAAGTTTTGACGCTCAGGTGAAGCAAACGGCGTTAAATGACGTGTGAAAAGCTTAAAATTCCTACATATGACCTTAAGGCTGTTTATGCTCCATCCATGTGATCAGGTAGCTTGTGCTAGCTGTATGCTAACTGCTCTATGCTCTGTTTTTATGGAATTCCTCTTAAAATGACAACTTTTGACTTTTTTCCATTTATGTTTAAACGTACATCTTAATTAGCTTTACAGGTGTAGGTGTAATTTTTGACGTTTGGACAGAGCCCGGCTAGCTGTTTCCCCCTGCTTCCAGTCATTATGCTAAGCTAGGCTAACCACGTCCTGACTGACCATCTGAACATCTCACTCATGGAGGAAAAAGCCAATTAGCATTGATAATTGAATAATTGCTGCTAAAGCTTCACCTCATTTTCTCTCTAATCGTTTCTGTGTTCGATCCTTTTATTCAACATATTGATTTAGTAGTTGTCAGTGGGCGGTAAACTCACTGGCAGTAATGGTTTTGTTCCAAGCAGGTTGTTATGCACATTATTTGACCCAGATCTCGGCCCAGACTACATGCAGATGTTGCGAATCAAAGATGGCAGCTGTTTTCTGATGAGGGTGAATTATTAATTGACCCATATTACTGTGCAGGGGCAGAGATGGGGGAGGTGTTTGTTACCACGGGGCGGATTAACAAGGCAGTGTGCAGTCAACGCAAGGGTGGTGAGATGAGGCGAACTCATTGTCTCCTCTTCTTTTGCTCCCTCCTCCTCTTCCTCACAACCTCAGAGTGAGGATGGCAGTCAGACAGGCTAGCAGGAGACACGGTGAAGATGCTGAACCAGCACTATTGTTGTTCCTCTTCAATATATTTCCTGTTACGTCCTTCTCGGCCTTTTCCTCCATCTTATCTGCAGTTTCCTTTCTCTTCTCCTCTTCCTCCTCCATCTCCTTCCCCTCCTGCTCCACCTTTTCCTCAACCACAACCTCCTCCCTCAGTGTTGTTAAGGGGACCTCCGGAGGGTGGGTGCCCGGAGCAGGGGTGGCCGGCGGCTGGGCGTCCTCGGAGTCGGTGCTGATGCTGGCAGTAGTGGTCAGGGTGGTGGCGGCGGCGGCGGGCTGGACATGAGGGTCGGTCGTAGCAGCAGCAGGAGGAGGAACAACCTCCTCCACGCCGCCTTCTTCGGGCTGAAGGGAAGGATCGGATGTTGCTGGCGGAGGAAGGACTGTCCCCTCTTCCTCCTCCCCTTCTTCCTGCTCCTCCACTGAGTCAGCAAAGAAAACACACAAAGATGATTTTTTTATGACCTCAGATTGTCTCTTGCGGGCAAACAGGCTGTTATATAACTTCCATACCTCAACAAATGTGTTTAATTAACCATCGAAATCTAACCAGCTAGGACTGCTAATAGCAGTAATAGTATTAGTTGCAGTAGTAGTAGCGGGGGTGGTAGTACAGTAGCACCAGTACTAGATGTAGTAGTAGTAGCTGTAGTAACCACATCTATTGCTCTAATAGTACAGCTGTTACTTTGCTGAACTACTCAGGGGTGATTTACACCTAACAAAGTACTGCGATCATCAGCCTGCAGGACATAAAACCTGCAGCCAGAGCTGAACCGTAGAAACTGTGGTTTAAACACCAGAGTCTGGCGGGTTTGAATCTGTCTGGGTGTGTTTTGAAACTCTCGAGCGAAGGGGAGGATGAGAGCAGAGGAGTAAAGAGAGCGTGACGTACCACAGAGGTTGTTTTCGCATTTCTGGAGGTTCTCGGGACACCTGGAGCACCAGTCGCCTTCCACATAGGGCCTCTCGTCCTCATAGTTCCCTCTGAGAACACATAAAACACACACTAAGAGTTGTACTGCAGTATATATCATAACTGGGGGGGGTCATTACTCTAATAAGAGAAGATGAGATGTTGAAATTTACAATGTCACAGCAGACAGAAGGAGATATAACACTATAAAAATAATGAGCGACAAGTTAAAGTTACTGTACAGGGATGCAAAAACAACAATTTATAACATAACTAATCACAGTAGGTCCACTAAAAGAGCTTGTTTGATCCACTGACAGGCTCAGAGTGTTATTCTAAGTGTGTGACAGCATCATGGAAAGGATCCCTACAGAGAGAGACCTGGAAGATCCTTTTGGTTTAACCACAAACAGCACACACACCAGACTACATTCACTAAAACAGGGATTTTAGAGAACAGGACACAGGAGCTGCTGCTCTGCTGCTGCCTCCATCAACTAGTGTGTTTGTGTTATTGAGTGACTTTGGTGTTTTTAAAGGGTTAATTCAAATCCAACACAGTATTTGTATAACATACAATAACACACACAGAGTAACGCACAAGGCAGCAGCAGACCAGCAACTCCTGTGTTCTGTGAGGTATGAAAGCTGTTTTTGTGAATGGAGTCTGGTGTGGTTGACAGCATTATGGAAAGGATCCCTACAGAGAGAGACCTGGAAGATCCTTTTGGTTTAACCACAAACAGCCGTTATATTGCTCTCTTGAGTGGCTAGTTTGTCTGTGTTATTGTGTGACTTTGGTGTTTTAAAAGGTTAATTCTAATGTGGCTCAATATTTGCATTCTCGTGTGTTACACAAACCAACCAACCAATTGAGGCAATTTACAATGTCGCAGTAGAGGAAGTATGAAAATAGAAACAATAAAGTAAACAGTGGGAATATAAAAAAGGAGGGGGAGATAATAGAAAGTAAAGCATATTGTGAAGTGATGATGATAATAATTCAACACACAGAGTGAAGAAGAGTGTTGCTCTCCACAGAGGGGAGCTCTTGCTCCAGCAGTGGCTCTTGTACTTGTACTGTTAAACCCAGTGATGGAGGCAGCAGCTGTGCAGTATCATCAACAGAACAAGTACTAATACTAGTAATAGTAACAGTTATAGCAGTAATATTAGTAGTAGTACTGCAGCAGTAGGACTAGTAGTAGTAGTAGTGGTAGACGAACCACTGAGAGCAGCATCGATGCTACTTGTAGTAGTATTAGTTGCAGTATTTGTAGCAGTAGTATTTGTGGTAGTTGTAGTGATGTAGTAGTGGGATAAACAGTTGTAGTATTTGCAGTAGTAGCAGCAGCAGTACATGCAAATACTACAGTTATTAGTCATACTAGCACAAGTATTTGTAATAAAAGTACAGCTGGTATTAGTGGTAGTAGAAGGAGTACCCATAGTTCTGTCAGTAGTACTAGTACTACTACAGTAGTAGTGATACTGTATAGTCATGGAGTACTTGTGGCAGCAGCAATACTACAGTTATTAGTGGTAATAGTAGTAGGAAAGTAGTATTAGTGTATTAGTACTTGAAGCAGTGGTAGTAGTACTACAGTAGAAATAGTAGTAGTAATGGTTGCAGTAGTAGTGATACTTTATATTGATGTACTAGTATTACTGCACAAGTAGTGGGATGAAGAGCATCACCAGCAGTAATACTACTAATAGTACTAGCAGTAATAGTACCATGGTGGTGGAAGGAGTAGTAGCCATAGTCCTATTATTAGCAGTAGTAGCAGTACTACAGTAGTACTAGTAGTAGTAATGGTTGCAGTAGTAGTGATACTTTAAAGTCATGTAGTAGTACTACTAGTGGGATGAACAGTAGTAGATGTTTAAACAATGGCCCAGTTAGTTGTAGTAATACTAGTTGGAGAACCGGTAATAGTAACTGGGGTAGTAGTAACTACGGTACTGCAGTACTAGAGGTGCAGTAGTAGCAGTAAACTTGGGGATAGTACTACAAGAGGTATGATAATAGCAGCTGTAGAGAAAGTAGTGGAAGTATTAGTTCTTGTTGTAGTAGTAGTTGAAGTAATAACAGTAATAGTAATATAGCAGTACTACTATAGCAGTAATACTACAGTAGAAGGAGTATTAGCCGTGGCTCCAACAGTAGTACTGCAGTAGAGTTGTAGTATCATTGCAGTAGTAGAAGTAGTAGTACTCACGCCGGGAAGTAGTTGCAGACGAGGAAGGAGACTCTCTCCCATTCCAGTCCCTCCATGTTGTTACAGAGGTGGAAGGCACAGCCGACTCTGTGTGTGTCTGCCCACACCATCTGTAACACACACACACACACAGAGTTTAAATCCAGCCCAGAGATACGTGTGTGTGTGTGTGTGTGTGTGTGTGTGTGTGTGTGTGTGTGTGTGTGTGTGTGTGTGTGTGTGTGTGTGTGTGTGTGTGTGTGTGTGTGTGTGTGTGTGTGTGTGTGTGTGTGTGTGTGTGTGTGTGTGTGTCTGACCTGTGTGTAGTGTCCACACATCTTGTCTTCGTCACAGCTGTTGTTGTGGAAGTCGTAGTCCAGGTGTTCTACAGGAGCCAATCACATTACAGTTAGAAATAAAGTAAAAGTCTCAATACCACACTACAAAAGTAACTATCTACCATAACAGTTACTGCAGTGATGCAGGGAAGAGACTAAGTATGTCAGAGTAGGTCCACTAAAAGAGCTTGTTTGATCCACTGACAGGCTCAGAGTGTTATTCTAAGTGTGTGACAGCATCATGGAAAGGATCCCTACAGAGAGAGACCTGGAAGATCCTTTTGGTTTAACCACAAACAGCACACACACCAGACTACATTCACTAAAACAGGGATTTTAGCTCACAGAACACAGGAGCTGCTGCTCTGCTGCTGCCTTGATTGGCAAGTTTGTCTGTCTTATTGTGTGACTTTGGTGTTTTAAAGGGTTCATTCTAATGTGGCACAATAATTGTGTTCTTGTGTGTTACACAAACAAACAAACCAATTGAGGCAGCAGCTCCTGTGTCCTGTTCTCTAAAATCCCTGTTTTAGTGAATGTAGTCTGGTGTGTGTGCTGTTTGTGGTTAAACCAAAAGGATCTTCCAGGTCTCTCTCTGTAGGGATCCTTTCCATGATGCTGTCACACACTTAGAATAACACTCTGAGCCTGTCAGTGGATCAAACAAGCTCTTTTAGTGGACCTACTGTGATCAGGTGCAGTTGTCCCAAAGGATCACGTCGCAGCCCGTTTGGTGTCTGCTGGCTGAGGTGATCTACTGGACCAGTTCCAACACTTTCTACTGGTAATTTAGACACCAAAATATACAAATAGGGGTTCAGGTTGAAAAAAGTTAACGTTTAACTATAAGTATTAGCCCAGGTTGGATTAAAGCTCAGGTCCTTGAACACTGCCAGGACCCTGAAACTGAATCAGCTAAATGGAATTCATCCATCTTTGAAAAAGTAAAAAGTAAAAAGTCCAATATTCACTCTCCTTTTCGAGTGGTTTGGTCTCACCAACTCCTGAAAAAGCTGAAGAACAAGGTGCATAATGAAAGAAGAGCGTCTGCTGGAGGACAAACTTACCCAGAAACCATTTCTCCAGAGCCTCTCGGAGGTCCAGGGGTCCCGTCCCGGCAAACAGATTCTCTCCGGTGTCCTCCAGTTCTGGGTTGTGGTTCCAGACACATTTAGCAGCGTAGCCCTCGGCGATGAGCTTCAGGCCCGGCTCCCATTTCTGCAGAGCACCAAAGGCAGAGCAGAAAAGTCTGGACAGCGTTCTCGATTAAAAATCTCTTTGTTAGAAGATTTCTACGATATTTACCATGATCACCATCTTAATGTAGCGTCTCAGCATGCTAACATTTTCGTATTGTCCCATTAGTCTCTTACGTCATGTTATAAAGAAACGGGCTTCTCGTGGTGTTGCAGAGGGACGAAACCCTCGATGTCGTCATGTAAAACGTGCTGAGCTGTTGGATGTCAGACCTGCCGAAGCTGCTGGTGTTTATTTGGCTCATTATTGTCACACAGGAAGTTACTGCGCTCAAACTAACTCTCATATTATTGCTCGTGAGATAAAATTGATTGTTTTATAACTGTTCAAAGTCTTTTTCTCCGTCAAATCTGCTTTTAATTAGCGTGATAATTGTGTTGTGTGGCTTGTTTGTTTCATTTTTATTATATAATCATAAGTAATTAAATAATTTATGTCCCATTATCGTAAAATCAACCACAGGTTGGCTGACTTCAGCTGATTATTTCCGATGATGGATGTCTGGCTTAATTTGACAGCCTCTACTTAGAAAAACATTGTTGAAATGATATTTAATGTCATATCAAGGCAGGAAGACGGAAAGAAAAACATTCTGATTTATGAACAGCGCACCGTGTCTGACCCCGACCGAGTCATCGCCCAAAGGTCGACACTCCTTCATACAAAGGTTTAGTTCTTTCTGTCCTGTTTCCTTCCTTCCTCTGAACAACGTCCTCATCACCCACTCATCCGTGGCCTGACCTCTGACCTTGACCTCCATCCCCAGCCGTGTTTCCTTCCCATCATGCCCTGGGGTTTAACCTCACAGCAGCTTCCTCCTCAGAGGCTGATGTGGTGAAACGTCGGCTGCAGAGATTTCTGATTCGGCCGAACAGAAGGAGCCTCAAGTGTCGTGTTTCAACAATTACTGTCCCCGATTTAAAGGAGGAGTCTAGTGTTTTTAAACCTGGGCCCTGGTCGGTACAAAAAGTGTTGGAACTGGTCCAGTGGATCACCTCAGCTGATCAAAGTAACGTAGTAACGTAGGTAGAAACTTTATGTATCAGACTTTTAAAGATCCGTCATCAGACAGTCGATACCCAGACCTGTCATGGCGTCCAGCTAGCCGGCGGCGCTAAAGCTGCTGTGAGTGTGTTTGGTACCAGGATGTGGTCCAGCAGCAGGTAGAGGGTCTGGTCCTTCATCAGAGGACCAGGAGTCTGTGATCCTTCATCATCAGAGGACCAGGAGTCTGGGATCCTTCATCAGAGGACCAGGAGTCTGTGATCCTTCCTCAGCGGACCAGGAGTCTGGGATCCTTCATCAGAGGACCAGGAGTCTGGGATCCTTCATCATCAGAGGACCAGGAGTCTGTGATCCTTCATCATCAGAGGACCAGGAGTCTGTGATCCTTCATCATCAGAGGACCAGGAGTCTGGGATCCTTCATCATCAGAGGACCAGGAGTCTGGGATCCTTCCTCAGAGGACCAGGAGTCTGGGATCCAACACAGCAGCTCAGAGAACATGAGGGCCGTTAGCACGGGGACGTAGCAGAGTTAGCTCGCTAGCTAGCAGGTCTGACACCAGACTGAATGGTTCTTTACCGTCTTCACCACAAACTGAGACTTTACCGACATCTTTAAACTGACAAACATCATGTGTGAGATTCGTGGCGCAATTCAAACAGGATCTAAACTTTATTTGTCTCTCGCTGTTGACAATCGTACAGATTTTTTTCTTGAAATAACGTCCCATGAGGTTCACCAGAGGGGGCAGGACTTCACCTCTCTCTTGTCTGACGAAGGTCAGTGGAAGAGAAGCAACTCTAAGCCAACTCATTTTGATTGGCGTTAACATTTTCTGTGAGGCAGATCACCGTAGTTTGCCTACACTTCCTCCGTCCTGTGCAGGAGGAGTCCGAGGGGAGAACTGAGCCTGGAAATACACAAACCAGTGTGGTTGAACTCGAGCGCTGTGATGTGGACCGCAGCCTAATGGTTTTCCTCTGCTGGTCCTGTTTATTTAGACGAGCTGCCGGCTGCAACAAACAGCCAGATCGTCTCCGACCGCAGGACTCCCTGCCGTCGGCACCACAGCAACGTTAACCCGCTCAGTAACCGTCACACACACCACCAGTGAACCAAATGAAGCCGCTGAAAATAGTCCCCAAACCCCTAAAAACTACAGCAGCGAGCTTTCAGAAATGAAGGTTCATCCTTCGAGGTGTATTTTAAAGATCCCAGCAGCCCTGTGATGTAAATCAGTTTTACAGTTCGGGCCGTCTTCATGGCGACAGATTGACGTCCTCTGGTTTGAGTCACTGCAGCAAAGATACCAAAAGAATGAACAACAGGACCTCGAGTTTAATATTCCTCTGTGTGTGTGTGTGTGTGTGTGTGTGTGTGTGTGTGTTTATTTGTCCAGTGATGACACACAACACAAACAATAGTCAGGGGTCTCCTTCACATTCCTCCCTCTCTCCAGGCTCTCAACATCTGGTCTGTGTTATGACTTTCAGGTCATGTACATGGTCATGAAGTGTAACACACACACACACACACACACACACACACCGTCACCTCTGTCAGCCGTACTGGAGGTCATCTGGTCTGTGAACAGCTGATTTTTGTTTCACTGTATTCAGATTTAAACCTCTGTGGTTTTGTACGACAAAATGTCCACACATAGACGTCCAGTGCTGGAATGTAACTAAAATACTCAAGTGTGGTCCTGAAGGGACACTTCAGATTATCTGAAGTGGGATACTGTGAGGTCTTTATCCATAGTCGGTGTGTATTACCTACGGTAAATGGCGGTCGGCGCAGGTCACTAAGCAATGTACTGCTGTGGGCGTCTTCAGAGCCACCAGACTCCATTGACAAAAACGGTGATTTTACCTCAGTTGCTGGTTTACTTCAATCGATTAGTTTGTGACGTTTTGTGCCATATTTTTTATATATTTCTTATCTAAATAGCTAATTTGTACAAAAAGTGTTGGAACTGGTCCAGTAGATCACCTCAGCCAGCAGCCACCAAACGGGCTGCAATGGCTGCAACGTGATCCTTTGGGACAACTGCACCTGATCACAGTAGGTCCACTAAAAGAGCTTGTTTGATCCACTGACAGGCTCAGAGTGTTATTCTAAGTGTGTGACAGCATCATGGAAAGGATCCCTACAGAGAGAGACCTGGAAGATCCTTTTGGTTTAACCACAAACAGCACACACACCAGACTACATTCACTAAAACAGGGATTTTAGCTCACAGCACACAGGAGCTGCTGCTCTGCTGCTGCCTTAATCAGTAACACGTGTGTTTTTAAAGGTTTAATTCTGATTTAAACTAACAAATTAGCAGCTTGACTTGCAATTCCCCTCACCTGCAAGGTAAAATGACTGGTTTTGGAGTCTGGTAGCTTGGAGGAGAGCGATATAACGGCCTCAGTTCCCCTTCAGAAAGGGCTGTCTGATGGCAACGTAGAGCAGTGAAAACTTTGAGCACACACTACTTGAGTAATTTCACTTTTAAGCAGGAATGATACAGATATTGCACGTTTTATAGGTCATGCTTGTATTTTCCCTGCTGCTGGCGTTGAGACATGATGTTATTGTATTCACAGATGACTGTTAATAAGCCCTGTGTACAGGCCCAGCAGTCTGTTCATCCCCTTCAACAATGGAGCCGATTGTTTGGAACTGCTCATGCCAGCCTTTTAGTTCAATAATATTTCATGTAATCATATTATTCAACATAATTTACTGTTTATTTCCGTATTTTGTGAGTGCAGCTTGGTTTCAGTTGTTGTTTTTGAGTGTTTTCGGTCCGTTCTGTCTGAGCTTCTTCGCTGACTCTCCCGTGTGTTGGAAACGGAGCTGGCTGGGAGCAGAGCTGTGATATAATTGTTCACTCGAGCTGCTCAGGAAAAATGTTTCCCCGTGGTTTGTTTTTATTGGTTTCTAAGCACCAATAATCAGCAGCGTACAGTACAGATGATGAAATATTAGGGGGTGAACTACAGTACTGCAGGATTACAGCGTCCCCCGCTGAGGGGATTTACATTCTTCCTCTGCAGGTCTGGTTTCCTGCTGCAGGTTCGGGGCTCCGAGGCTGCGATCTCACCGACTGTTTGTTTGTTTTAAATCTCAGCCACAGCAGGAAGGTTTGAGCTGGTTTAAGTCCCCAGATTACACGTCATTTGTTCTGTGAAATCTCACCGGTTTGATCTGAACTGGTCAGACTGGTTTTTCTCTTGCTGCTGTTTATTTTTTATTTTCTAAATATTTGATCTGATCAGACTGCCTCCAGTGCTGTTTGTTATGTGGCTCAGTTTGATCTGAACAGGTGGGGTCAGAAACATTTTAAAAGAGAACTTATTTTAACCCTATTTTTTACACATTCTGGTGTCTAAATGACACTAAAAGTGTTTGTTTGATCCACTGACAGGCTCAGAGTGTTATTCTAAGTGTGTGACAGCATCATGGAAAGGATCCCTACAGAGAGAGACCTGGAAGATCCTTTTGGTTTAACCACAAACAGCCGTTATATCGCTCTCTGCACACACACCAGACTCCATTCACAAAAATGGTCATTTTACATGGTAGTTGCTGGTTTTTACTGCTGCCTCAATCGGTTAGTTTGTTTGTGTTATTGTGTGACGTTGGTGCTTTAAAAGGTTCGTTCGGATCCAAGGAGATAATTGTGTAACACACAATAACACAAACAAACTAACAAGGAGAACACCATCAAGGCAGCGGGGGACCAGCGACTCCTGTGTTCTGCTAGGTAAAATTACCGTTTTAGTCAATGTAGTCTGGTGTGTTTGCAGAGAGTGATATATAACAGCTGTACAGTAAACAGTCATTCATTTTTAAGGGACTAGTTTGGATTCAAACCAGCAATTACGATGTTTTGTGAGGTAAAATTATTACTTTTGTCTATGAAGTTTGGTGGCTTTGAACTGGTCGGATTAGTTTCAGTTTGATCTGGACTGGTTTTCTATGTAGCCCGGGCCAGTTGCATTTAAACTGGTCAAACTGGTTTCTCTCAGTTTTACTGGTACTGGTCAGACTGGTTTGACCAGTTTTAACCAGACTTTATTTCCCCAGTTGTCATCTTTGTTCTGGTCCGTGCACCACATACAAGCTGCATCTGGCTAGGCTGGTTTTAGTTTTGTCTGAACTGGTTAAATTTGTTTCTCAGTCCGGTTAGACTGGTTTCCTTCAGGTCCGTCAGAACTGGACACACTGGTGTCATTGCTGGTTTTATCTGGTCCGTCTGCTGGTCTCTGAACGTTAATCTGCCTGGAAAGGTTGCAAGGGTTTTTTTTCTGCCAATAAAAACAGAAATCTGTCCTCTAATTTCCTCCCAGTTCAGCACTCTGACCTCCAGCTCCCCTGATTTTATAACCACTCCGTTTCTCTCTTTATCCTCTCTTCCTCCATGTTTCTCACTCTCTTCTTCTCCTCCTCTCTCTGATTCTTACCCTCCATTCCCTTCTCTCCCTCTGGCCTTTTTCTCTCCGTCTCTCCAGCACAGCTGAGAAGCAGAAAGACAAACATGAATATGGAAATGTCCCAGTGGGGCTTCCATACCGGTGGAGACAGGCTGAGACCTCTCCTGGTCCACACACACATTCCTCTGTGGGTGCTCGTTCATTCATTGCCTAATTTTCATTTCTCTCTCTGTCTAAACATCGTGTTCTTCGTCTTCCTCCTCTGTTGCTCAACCCTGAGTGCTGACTCCCCCCCCTGTCGTCTGACACTGGGAGGGAGTCCGCGGGGGGAAACACCCATCTGTCTCTGGAACCCAGGCTGCAGTTTACTCAGCATTTCTGGTGCCTTGAAATGTGGCTGCTGTTCGATTTTAAAATGTGACCTGATCTGCTGACCCGTGTGGAAAAGCGGTTTGTTTTCGGAGACTATTAACGCACCCAGAGAATTAATTAAGGTTTTAAGTAGGGAGGGGTGGGGGGGTGGATTACTGCGATGGATCTCTGCCATCCATTGTGATCACTTCTGTGCAACATTTATCAGCCAAAGGAAATGTGTTTCTCCAACAAGACTACAGATAAACTACCAACAAAAGGTGCTTGCAGCTGTCAGGCTTTAGCTGAATGCTAACATCATCATGCTAACAACCTCACACTGACAGCACTATCTTATTTTAGCGTATTAGCGTGCTAACATTTGCAGATGGGGATTGTTATTCTTTTTTCAGGTGTTTCGTCATAAACCGAAGTAATGAGCTGATTAAAATCGTGGCCTGATGATGGCGCTAGATGAGGAGTTATGGAAGTTCATCCTGAGGGGAACATGAATGTCCGAACCACATTTACTGGCAGTGCGTGTAAAGGTTATTGAGGCATTTCACTCTGAGCCAAAAGTGTCAACCAGATGAGAAGTGAAAGGATCAACGGTGTCACCGGGGTTCATCCTCTGGGCACCACGAATGCTTGTATAAAATTTCATGTCTATTTTTTTTTCATGTCTGTTTATTCTAAGTGTGTGACAGCATCATGGAAAGGATCCCTACAGAGAGAGACCTGGAAGATCCTTTTGGTTTAACCACAAACAGCCGTTATATCGCTCTCTGCACACACACCAGACTACATTCACTAAAACAGGGATTTTAGAGAACAGGAAACAGGAGCTGCTGGTCTGCTGCTGCCTCACTCGCTTACTTTGTATGTGTTATTGTATAACTTTTGTGTTTTAAAGGACTAATTTGGCCTCAAACTAACATGTTAAAGCACCAAATTCACCTCAGCTAGACTTGCAATTCCCCTGTCCTTGTGAGGTAAAATAACTGTTTTTGTCAGTGGAGTTTGGTGGCTTGGGAGAGAGCGCTATAACAGCCTCAGCTCCACAACTTGCTCGATAGTATCAACTTCGATGAATGAAGATATTGGTTTCATGGTCAGCAGAGGCATCACCGGAGGTAATCATGGGGGAAAAGTGAGAGCTTTTTGGATGCTGAAATCGCTGCTTGATGAAACATGCAATCAAGGCGGGTGTTCAGATTAAGAGGAATCCTGTCTTATGATCCTCTCCCGATAAGCCCTTGATTCAGACTGCTCACTCGCCTCAGGTATTCCAGACAAGCTTCTTATCCGAGCCCTGTAAGTTCAAATTGGAACAACTTCTTCATGACTCGATAAAATGGCAGCTTTGGAAGCTTTTAGACGCGATAAAATTCTGCAGGTAGAAGAACCACACTAAAATAAATACACAATCCTTTCTTCCGTTGAAGCATGTCGGCCATCGTCGCACCCCCATGAGGAGCTCAAGCAGCTGCAGCTCGTGTCTGCCGGCCCCGACCTGCCCCGAAGCTCCAGACAAAAGATTTGATCTGACGCCTGACTCACCTGTTTGTTCTCAAGCATGAGAAATGGAAAAGTTCTGAGTCGTTAATATTCCCGTGAAGCCGAGAGACAGGAGCTGGTACTTCACACGTTCATTTCTGTTGATGCTCAAGGGGGGTTCACATGATGAATGCTAATGACGGTACTTATCTGAGCAGGCTTATCGCAGCGTGATGCAACATGAAACACAAACTGGAGGTTCAGTTCCTGTCGATTCATCCTCACCTGATGCACCCTCTTACTAACTGACATACTAACGCCATGTTTCTCGGCTTCGCTCGTCTCGCGTTTCATACCAGCTACTTTCCTCGATTTCGTTTTTCCACTGCAGGCAGTAACCCTCTCAATGTGGACGGCATGTTATACTGCCATGGAGTCATCTTCAAGGTGACACAAACACACAGGAACAACAGAGGAAATCTTTTTGGTTTAACCACAAACAGCCGTTATATCGCTCTCTGCACACACACCAGACTACATTCACTAAAACAGGGATTTTTTTACCTTGCACACAGGAGTCGCTGGTCTACTTCTGCCTTGATAGTGTTTTCCTTGTTAGTTTGTTTGTGTTATTGTGTGTTACACAATTATGTTCTTGGACCTCAACTAAACTTTTAAAGCACCAAAGTCACACAATAACACCAACAAACTAATCGACTGAGGCAGCAGCAGACCAGCAGCTACCGTGTAAAATGCCTGTTTTAGTGAATGTAGTCTGGTGTGTGTGCAGAGAGCGATATAACGGCTGTTTGTGGTTAAACCAAAAGGATCTTCCAGGTCTCTCTCTGTAGGGATCCTTTCCATGATGCTGTCACACACTTAGAATAACACTCTGAGCCTGTCAGTGGATCAAACAAGCTCTTTTAGTGGACCTACTGTGATCAGGTGCAGTTGTCCCAAAGGATCACGTTGCAGCCATTGCAGCCCGTTTGGTGGCTGCTGGCTGAGGTGATCTACTGGACCAGTTCCAACACTTTTACTACCTGTGAGTCATTTCGAACTCAACATGTGTAGAAATAGGGCCCAGGTTTGAAGATAAAGGATTTCTCCTTCAAAATGAAGCTGTGTATGTTCAGAAGTGTCCACAAAAGGCAGCTGACTGGTGAACAGAGATGGAAAATCAAGAGCAGCACTGCTAAAGCGGTTTCATCAGCAAACCAAGGGACACAAAAATCAGATGCAAACACAGATAATTAGAACAAGACAGAATAAGTACAAGACAACTGCCAGCAAAAGGCACCAGAGAGTGTGTGTGAGCGAAAGAGGAAACAGAAAACAGTCCGTTTCATTTCTTTGTTTCCTCTTTTCTTGTCTCCTTCCCTCTTCTACTTTCCTTTTTATCCACCACCTTCCTCCTCTCCTTGTGCCTCATACACACTCGGGGACCTTTAATAAGATGAGATGTGTGTCTGATGTTCAGTAAAGTAACTTCAAAGGCTAAAACTCCTTTTTACTTGTGGGTGCGCTGCTGACGGACGCCGTTATCCCCCCCCCCCTCCCAGTACAATGCACAATAGACACGGAGGAGCGACTCCCAGCTGGAGACGATTAAAACAAAATGTGGACAGTCGTGAGACGTCTCCAAGAACATCTTAGAAAAAGCAGACATGTATAACGTGTTTGTAGAAACATGCAGCGGCTTCATGATACCAAACACTTTAAAACACACTGTGGATGTAGGTTTAGTAAGAAAACCACCAATATCCCTACTGCCAAGTTTCACTATTAAACAACTTGTGTTTTATGATACAGGGGAGATAAAATATATTAATTATAAGGGAAATGCATCTGTGATCGGCCTGGAAACACTTGGTTCAGGGAGTCATCCTCAGGGGAGCATGTGTTGGTCGTACGGAGCAACTAATCTCACCGTCATCCTTCGAATCTGAGACGTCATCATTCTCTGAATCTTCTAGATCAAAGGTCACTAACTGGCGGTCTGGACCCAGACGCCGCCCTATACGGACCTGGACCTGTTATCATTGAATTATAAGGGGATTTTAAATTTGACGAGACGTTTCTATTTTAACCGGCGCAGCGTTTCTAGTGTTTACGGCGTTGTGATCAGGTGTGAGCAGATCAGGAAACGCACAGACCAATCACGTTCGAGTTAAGCTCCGTCCCACGTGACGCTACGAGGGTTTGAGATCTATATATTGTGAAGCCGGTTCAGACTGTGTGAGAAGAAAAAAGGGAAAAGCTGCTGCTAAACTTTATTTCTCTCAAGTTATGAACTTTATTTTAAGACGCACAGTTATTCAAATTATTTTCTAAATGAGACAAGAACGTTCCACCTCTCTGTCTGTTTACTTAAATGTGAAGTGACAAATCAATTTTAAGATCAAACTGAATCTATTTGATCTGACAGTCAGTTATTGATCACACTAGGCTACATCAACATATATCACACTGACTCCAGTTAGACATTAAGATGTTCTGGACCTTTGCTGTAACACATTTTCTCTTGGATGTCACTGTAATGTAGTGGTGTGCTGACATATCGATTCCTCCGATACCAGATATTTATGTTCTAGAATCAATTCTCATATTAAAATATCGATATTTTAGTAATTTGGAGTAAACGTGTGGTTCATCACTAACAAGAACACAGTGGAAAGTAACTAAATGACACCCAGCTGGTAGGAACTACTTTCTCTTCCGCCTGTCATAGTCACATGTGAAATACGGCTGCGTAAGCGGAGAGGTTGTGAGCAAAAAACAGGGAGCAGACTTCAAGAGAAAACTGTAAATATGCTGATGTTCCTAAACAAAAACCTGTGAGTGTTTGAGTTTTGTTTGTGTTAAAATGTTCAGATGCCGTCAATTAACAGGCAACTATTCAGTAATTAGTTTTTCTTGCATCATGGTTCTTGATAACTAAACAATCAGACCGAGCAGTGTGACGTCTTGTGTTCATCATGAAGCTTTTTACTTTGACTTAACAAACACACAGTATCAGGTCACTGGGACTTGGTATCTGTGGTGTGGCACGTCACTGCTGTAATGTGCTGCTCATCTGTTAAAGCCGAGAACGACAGGAGATGAGACGAAGCACATTCACACCCAGGAGTCTTCATCAGAGACGCATCCTCTCCTCGCTCTCTCGCAGAGCCAACAGTGATTTGCTTTACGAGCTATTCCAGCGGGTGTCTTCATGTCTAACTGGTGTGGATCCATCTGTTCCTTCCTCTGGGTTTGGTCGCCCTAAAACACATTTTTCTCGTTCCCACAGTTTGATCCCTGCCAGTTGCTCTCAGTGTGGCTTGCTGAGGTTTTGGAGATATCCCATCATCCCGGTACAATGCAGCTCAATGAGTGCTTGAAATTGCTTCAAAATTAGATTAGTAAAACTCAACGGCAGCGTCTCTTTACGAGCATAATGACAAGTGCGTGACGTCCGGAGGCCTGTGGATTACTCAGTTTGAGCCTCGCTGTGAAAGGCCTCATTGAAAACTTCTGCTGTTCAGTCCGACTTAAACCTTCTGCAATTAAACTGAACGCAGCCAAAACGAGTCTCAAACGAGTTCTTACATTTTGGCGTGTTTGTGCTTAAGTGAGTCCAGTTTTTGATGCTTCACTACATTTATGGAGTTTTTTTTTTTTTTTTTTTACAGGCAAAACTCACACGATCAGCTCATCTAATGTGATGCTTTGTCACAGGCCGCAGGTGTTTTGGGTCATGCTGCTGATTAGACGGATTATGTTGGAGTTATGTGAAGCTCTGCTGGGATTTATGTGACGTCAACACGCACTCGTACATCATGATGACTTGTGTACGAGTGTATTATGGACTGCAGACATGTATATCAGCTTTCAGGACCTTGATGGCTTCATTATTTAACACTGAAAGGGGACATTTTGCATAGTTAGAGCTTAATTTTGATAGTTTAAGTGCATTTTGCTGGTAATTATGCTAATAAAGTATTTTTACACAGTGATATTTATTCGTTACTTTGAATTAATCCTTTAAAACACTAAAAGTACGATAGTGTTCTGTGAGGTAAAATTGGTGTTTTTGTGAGTGGAGTCTGGTGGCGAAGAGAGCAGTACAATGTTCAGAAACATCTCTTTCTTCAAAGTCACCAGACTCCATTGACAAAAACAGTAATTTTACACAGGAGACGCTGGTCTACTGCTGCCTCGACCGGTTAGCTTGTTTGTGTTATTGTGTGACTTTGGTGTTTTAAAGGGTGAGTTCAGATCCAACACAATATTTGTGTAACACAGACAAACTAACAGATCAAGGCAGCAGCAGAGCAGCAGCTCCTGTGTCCTGTTCTCTTAAATCCCTGTTTTAGTGAATGGAGTCTGGTGTGTGTGCAGAGAGCGATATAACGGCTGTTTGTGGTTAAACCAAAAGGATCTTCCAGGTCTCTCTCTGTAGGGATCCTTTCCATGATGCTGTCACACACTTAGAATAACACACTTTTAAAACACCAGAGTTCTCCTTTGAGTCAGGGATCTGTATTTCAGAGGACTTTGGTTGGAAACTGTTGCTGCTGGACTTTATAAAACACCGTATGTGGCTCAGTTCCCTTCTTTCATTTGTTGCAACACTTGTTACATGTCTGACTGCTGTTGTCTTCTCGTCTGGCCGTTCGGATCAGTCGTACGAACCGAACCGCCTCTCTCCCAGAGTGACACATAACTCTAAGTGTAAGCATGGCAGCATCAGTGTTTTTAGCCTTTTTAAACCTTTTCCCTAAATGTGGCCGACTGAACTGACATGGAGGCCCCTGAAATTAGCGCTTAGTTCTATGTATAAGTGAGTCTGACACTTTTAGTTGTGGCGTTTCATGTTAATGAGTGAGGAAGCACGCGGGAGCCGATTTGTACTGGCCAACGGCGTCGATGATGACGTCATTACGAGTGTTCAGACCTGAATCTCACCTGTATCAGACCAAAATATCAGAACTGAGAGAGTTCATGTTCAAAACTAAAAAAACTGAAGAGTTAAATTTGCTGTAAACTGTTTGGTTTGATAAAGTTTTGGTCGGAGAACAAACGTCGGCAAACTACGAAGTCAAAGTGCGGGATGACGTTTGGCGCCGATGCAGCACGCAGTCGGGTCTGGAATCATCGTGAAGCCGCTCGCTGTCCCTCGAATCAACGTTGACACAAAATACCGCCTTAAAAAAATGATTCTATTGATTCCAACATGATTTTTATCCGTCAGAGCCGTGGAATGATCTGTTTATCATATTTGGAAGCTCGTGTCGGCTGCCGAAGCTCCGTCTTAGTAAATATGAACTTTGACTGTATTGACCTTTGACCGTTTGTGAGGGTTTTTCTTTTTACAGTTTAATTCCCACGAAATTACAGATATTTAGAGGTTTTTTTCTCCTGTCAGACTCTGAAACAACATCTGAACCAGTCGGCAGCAGCTCGGCGCCTGTGATCACTGATATTTCACTCCGGTTGGAGGATGCAGTGACTCTGAGAAGCGTTTTATCCTTTTTATTCATTTGTTTTAATCATTTCACACAAAAAAACACACGTGGAAGAATCGAAAGCCTTCACAGATCCTCCTGCCTGTGTGTCTGTAGTTGTAGTCGGGGAGGAAACCGTCGTGTCAGAGGATGATCTGACATTTAATGGACAATATTACCTCATTATATCAACGTCACTATCGTTGTTTCCTTCTCGTGTCAGTCTGTGCTGACGTTAATGCCCCAAATCAAGTGTAAGCTGATGCACGGTGGTATTTTAAGCCCTGCAGGCTGCAGGTGTCTTACCAGAGGCAGCATGGCGGAGGCGCTGGGTGACACCAGTCCTCTGTAATGGTTGTGCAGCTCCACCAGCAGCTCCTCCTCCTCCTCGCTCAGAAAGCTCCAGGCTCCAGGAACCACCAGGGCCCCCAGCAGCAGCCATGCCCAGAGAGGAGCTCCCCTCGGCGGGCAGAGGCAGCGGCGCCCGGACCCCCTCCTCGGCCTGGAGCTCCACGAGGCTCGATCCTGGGTAGTCCTTCGGGTCGAGGCCCCCCGCTGGGTGGAGACCCCCTGGAGCTCAGAGAGGCTCCGCTGGTGCATGATGGGAAACGGAGTCCTGGAGGATGTATCCTCGAGTGGTCAGTCCAGAGTCCAGCAAAGTGTGTGTGTGTGTTTAAGTGTGTGCAGAAGAAGTAATGTTTGTGTGTTTGTCTGTGACTGCGTGTGTGTGTGTGTGTGTGTGTGTGTACAATAGGCCGCTTGTCTTTGTCTGTGTGTGTGAGTGTGTGTGTGTCACTGCGTGTGTGTGTGTGTGTGTGGGTCAGTAAAAGTGTGTGTGTTCCCTCCTCAGTGCCTCTCAGTCTCAGCTCTGACGATCTCCCTCTTTCTGACCGGGCTTTAAGAGAGAGAGGATCCTCCCACACACACACACACACACACACACACACACACACACACACACACACACACACACACACACACACTCTTCAGTTCACATTTCACATACTGCACCGACTGGTACGCACAACAAACACACCCCCCCTCAATCCTCTTACTCACCATGTTCTCCATGTCGATCTCCTCCTCCTCTCCCTCTCTCTCTCTCTCCCCCCCTCTCTCTCTCTCCCTCTCTCTCTCTCATCCCTTTATCTTTTTTCTCCTTCATACTTTTCCTCCTTATTGCAGCTTATTGTTATTCCAAACACACTTTTGGCTCAAACCTGTTTGACATTTTCTGTTTTTAAAGATTTAATATCATTATTATTATATTTTGGGACAGATAAACAGGAACTACAGGTGTAAAGGGGGGGTGACGAAGTTTTTCAGGTGTGTCTCAAAACAACAATCCCAATAAGTGAAATGATGTTTGATGGCGGCGACGACAGAAAACCAACCGGTAACTCGTCTGATAATCAACTACTCGTTTAAGCTGTTTTTCCAAGTAACCAAAATCCTGATGGGACTTTTATTTTTTTTGCTTTGTCACACGTGCGGATAATCAGATGAATGATGGCTGAAGTCCATTTAGCCGCTCGAGTTTCAGGCTGCTGGCTCATTGTCACAGCTTAACAGTTAATGTTATTACGGCTTCGCTCACCGGCATTATTATTATTATTATTATTATTATTATTATTATTATTATTATCAGGAAACAGTGGGTGATTAACGTGTTAATGTTTCTCTGCTTGGTGTTTTCGCTGCTTCTGTCTCTCATGTCGTCACCGTCTCACCAGACCTCCTCAGATTAAGACACCTACCGCAGCTTTTCATAACTAACTCCATAGTTTACTTTGCACAACATGTTCTCTCCTATCTGTTCATTAATTTTGTGTGTTTTGGTCTCACTTGTCATATATCTTACCTTTTTTGTTTTGTCACACAAAAAACTATGTGAGAAGATAAGATGTAGTTTATGTGCGTCGTTATCTGTGAAGTGTGTTGAAATGTGGGGGAGTCTGGTGCACATTCAGCTGTTTCTGCTGCGCCTGCAAATGTTTTCACTAACATTGTCTGGGTTTTAATGATTATTCCTGGTCACAGCTAACCAATAGGAACACTGGGTTTGATCCAGGTGTTCATCCAATCAGAGCTTGATGTGCTGCTGCAGGAAGCCGCCTCCTTCGCTGGTTTCATTCTTCTGTCGCAGTGATTTTCTGTCGGTCACACAAAGGTGTCGGTCGTGGAAGTGACACCCGACAAGGTGTCCGTAATCAGGAGTTAAGGGACAACGTGGAGGATGGGAACAACACAATCATCACCCACAGTCACTTACCAAAGAGAAAACAACCATTCATTTATATTTTCAAACGTTTTGCGACCAAAGTCTAAAGTTTTTCAGGAGCCATAACTCAGTTTTCCTGCAGGTCTGACTAACACCTGGAACAATCATCACCGTCCCATTATGTTCTCATGCAGTGGAAACGTTGTTCACTGCTCCAGGAAATAGGACGGATCATAGATACGACGTGGCAACAGGAGATGTTTGTAGTCCCACAAAGCTAACGTTATGCTAGCAGGATTTAACGTAAAAAACACTCCATATGGTTGACAGTATAATTCCTCAGCATGTTTAGCAGCTAACCAGCTGCGTCACTGCCCCCAAACCAGTGTGAAGATTTTCAGAAACAAACGCTGTCGCTGCAGCCTGAAGCTGATTCGATGCTGCAGGGTTGTTGTCCTGATTTTCCTCACCAGCAGGCGTCAGTGAACATTTGACTCGTACGATCGGTGTCGGCGCCAATCTGTGCAATAAACACACAGTTGTAAATTGTTGTTGTAACAGATGTAGTTTAGATTTAGTCGTGTTTGACCAGCTGAGGATAAATGAGAGCATGTTAGTCTTTGATTGGTTTTCTGTTTTTGTTTTCAAACCGTTGAACCAGGAACTACCGAAGCACACCTAAACTAAATACTTCAGCTAAAGTGGGCTTTTTCAGGAAGCAGACGGAGCCACGCCAGCGTTTAGGATCAACATTGTTCTTCAACATTTCCTCGTTATGTTAACAGAAAACGAGTATTTGGATCCCCGTCAGAATCTGAGTGCTGGAGAACAGTGAGCATCAACTAAAGGTCCACTTACTCGCTTTTTCTGCAGGTTGTTCACTTGTTGTGCAGAAGTTTGTCTCTGTTATGAGACGACTGAACCCAAGCGTTCATAAAGCCCGTCTGATGTGCTGAAAGCTCTGGAAAAAGCTTGTAAAAGCACCTCAGCTTAAGAGTATTTTTCCAAACAACTATTTCAGTGGATTAAAAACTCAGTTACATGTTCAAAGACGCTTCTCTTTGTTTCCTCTCTTTGTTTCTTATTGTAGCTGTTGCCCGGGAACCTACGAGCAGCAGAACCCCAGAAGAAGAAACCCTGACGTCTGAAATCTGTGATCAATGAAGAAGAGAGAGAGCCACATCACGGACTGGGAGGAGTCACAGCTGTCACATCTGTAAGTAACACGTTCCCAACAAATAGAAACTGGGCCCAGGAGGCAGTAAACTGGGCTAAAGGAACCCAGAAACCTCTGAAGGAGGCGTTCAGGCTCCAGCTGGAGTCGTCAAAGCCAAACAAACGTGTCGTATAGAAGCAGGCGGCAAACACTGAACGTCTAAAACTACTTTCCAGCCGGTTCACTTCTCTTGATTAACACAGTAGCACCATTAAGACGAGTAACACCCAACAGCTGAGTCCACTCCAGGGTTCCTATTGGCTCGCTGAAACGACCTTAATAGCATCAGCGGCTCCTTCAACAACTTACTAGCTGAGTGTCACCAGTTTTATTTCATTTATTTAAACCAGAAAAGAGGAGCAGTTGGAGCTACTTACTTTGTTTAGCTCCTTTCTAGTCATTTCAAAGCTTTTACCTCACATCCTCATTCACCTGTTCACCCATCATTCATTCATACAGGAGGAATCTGAGCTTCACACACTGAGGAGCTTCAGGAGCAGGTTGTTGACCCACAGGAGCTGAGGATCCAACCACCCGCTCTACCTGTGAGCCACAGTTCGGACTCCTCGTGTATCGTAGCTCAAGCGTCCTACTGGATCCGTCCTCGACGCTCGGAGCAGAAATAAGAGCATCGGAACGAACTGGACCAGATCGGATCGAGAAGCAGTTCAGGCTTCAACTGAACTGTGTCCCGTATCGTGTGTCAGGCTCATGCAACAGTAGCCGAGTACCAGCAGGCGTGAGCTCGTGTGCAGACGTATGAAAAGAGCTCCAGGATGGAAAACCATCTGGGACATTTCTGCGTCCTCGTCGCTTCACACAGATCTGATGTTCTCAGCTATATTTGTTCTTTAAAACGAGAGGCTGGAAACACACTTTTAGTCGCTTTGATGCTGCGTTTGTTATATTTGTCGAGTTTTCGACGTCTTCAGAACACCGTCAAAGTCATAACTCGCTAAGCTCCGATGTTTCCAACACTGACGCCCCTGAAAACGCCCGCTGTTCGACGTAATTGAACCCAGATTTATTGGATGTGGTGTTATATTGTCAATGCAAAGAACTTTCAACCCTCACACGACAAACTTGAGTTGTCTGGCGTGTGTGTGTGTGTGTGTGTGTGTGTGTGTGTGTGTGTGTGTGTGTGTGTGTGTGTGTGTGTGTGTGTGTGTGTGTGTGTGTGTGTGTGTGTGTGTGTGTGTGTGTGTGTGTGTGTGTGTGTGTGTGTGTGTGTGTGTGTGTGTGTGTGTGTGTGTGTGTGTGTGTGTGTGTGTGTGTGTGAGAGAGAGAGGTCAGCACACATGTGTCGTGTCTCCCTGCAGACTGTCAACATGAGGTCGGTGTTACGGAGCAAACGGTGACCCTCAGGATTCAGTTTCATACATTTACCCCCTCTGCTTCCTTTCAGCGCACACACACACACACACGCTCACTGAGGAATGTGTTGCACAGTGAAATGTGAGCCTGTGGGTACAGCTGGGTGTGTGTTATGATGTGATGTACTTGGCTGAAAGAATAAAAACACAGCTTTAGCAGGCGTTCACACCGCGAGCGGCTCTAATTGCATCTGCACACACACACACGCACACACACAGTCAGAGTTTAGCCTCTAAATCATTGTAGTTTATGTGAATCCAATATGTCCGACATTCATACATTATCTTCCATGTGTCCTCTTCTTCTTCTGCGATGGTTTAGTGGCACCGACTGGAGAACTGGCTCCACCGGCTGTTAATGAACTGATATTCACAGAACAGTGGCCATTAAATGAGCCGTGTGCAGGAGCTGAACCCTCCCTTTGGAGAAGCTCTGGTGGCCGACGAGGATTCACGCCGCCTTCGCTTTTTTCTTGGGTTGAATAACAAGAACGATCATCCGTCTGACTTCTGACGACACTAAATCAGAACGCCGCTCAGCGTTGCTTCCAGTTTTTCACTGAACCGTCGCTGTAAAACAGACGTCTGTAAAAGCCTCCAGCTACTAACGCAGTCAGTTATTGTGTTTCATAAAACTTCTCTTTTTAAAGCTGAATAACGTCTCCGATGAGATCGACACCACACATTCAGGGGGCTGCATAACCTGGAACCCAAACCAGTTCTTCTTAAACATCCACGCTTCCAGCCGGTGAAGTTGTGTCACCAGATTCAACGTAAAAACCACAAAATGCCCCTTTTGTCCGCTCTGGGCTGCTGTAGAAACACGGCCACACGTAGTTCAGGTGATTAACTGAAAAACAAAGGTGTGAAGTGGAAATACGTCATCGCTGTACTATCGGTACATTAATGAGTGTTTATTTGTCTGACTTAATGCATTTGAGGGGAATTATCAATTTACGTTTATTTATTTTTTTTTATTTTGCAGCATTGGGCAACTTTTCCACCATCAAAATCCATTTAAACCTAAATGGACAGGAAGAAAATGCTGCCTCGTGGGTCGATCGGTGCACATGATGCACGACAGCCTTAGGGGTGAGAGGGAGCGTTGGTCCCGGAGAAAAGACGTCCGTGTGGGGAGAGTTCGCAGCGACATGGATGAAAGTGAAGCAGCCAATATGGCCGACGGAGCAGATTCAGAGCAGCAGGACGTTCTCCATCTTTACCGAAGAGAAATGTAAGAAATGTGCTTTTTACTTTCACACCTTGAGAATGTTTCAGAGCCTTTTTCTGACTCCGAGAAGTTGAATCAGGACCTCTGCTCTTACTAGAGGCTTCATTTTTCTTCTACTTGAGTAAAGAATGTATAGACTTTTGCCACCTCTGCTGAAAACGTCCTGCACACTGCACCTTTTAATTAGCATTTTATTTCAAAATCAGTAAAACTTTGATTGAAAGTCTCTCTAATGATGCTAAAACTGCCATTTCAGACTAAAACTGATTTTAAAACTGTTTCATTTGTGTCACTTTTCATACAAAGTCAGCGAGATCAGGAAGCCGACTATTGTTCATGGAGTTTATCAACCTTTATTCTCTTTAAACCGAGCGAGTTACTGACACGAAAGATAACAAGAACAAATGACAAGACAATCTAGCGAGTCACATCCTGCAAGATCATTTTCCCAGATATTGAAGCCTTGCAGGGTGGAGTCGGAGCGTCCTGCATCAGCTTGTTCTTTTGTCTCACAGTCGGTTCCAGCTGGACGGTGGAAACGGGCCAAGAACAAGTTTACTCATGTCGGCTGCGATGTGAGGAGTCTCCTCGGCGTGACGGGTCGGCTGGGACCCTGCGAGCGGTGAGGCGGGTCTCTGCAAGACACGACACCAGCGCTAACTAGTCCAAGTACAGACACACCTGGTCCAGCAGCACGCCAACACTTTAGAGTACTGGACTTCCTGCTTTTCAAAATACTCCAGTACACAAAAATACGTTTACTTCAGTGTCAACACGTTGTTGTATTGTTGCCGCGGTGCATTTACTGACCCCATAATGACTTCCTGATAGGACACCATCCATAAAAGGTCATTTGATCAACCACGTCATAAAAACTACAACTGCAAGGCACAGAAACCTTTTAAGATCTGGAATTAAACACATCAACATACTTTGACATTCAGCGCCTGAATGAAAAAGAACAACAAATAAATTTCCATATTTCAAAAACTTGGTCATGCTGGAGCGTTTTTTCATGTTGACTTCTGCCTCCAGATCTGTTGTCTTCATCTAATTTTCCACTAATTATGAACTCAAATTACTTTGCTCATGAGATTAGTGAACTGGTGAGGACCAGTGGAACCAGTAAGATTAAATGTAGACACCAGTTTAAACCAATTAACCCAGTTAAACTAGCGTCTGTGTTGCCAGAGAAACCAGTGAAACCAACAAACCTGAAATATAAACACCAAAGTTACCGTTAAACCCGTTTCTTAACAAACTAAATGGCCGACAGGATCAGAAGGGAGTGAGTTGCTGCCTCACGTGAAGTAAAACAGACCAAGAGAGACGTTGATGCTGTTTCCACCAAACAGGAAGTGAATATTCGTCTCGTGTTACTCGCTCGAGTTTGATCCCCAGGTCATTTTTTGTTCACTCGTGTGAGTACGAAGAGTCGGCGCTGATGTTTGTGCAGCTTGGTGCCACCTCGGTCTGGTGCATCAAGTCACAGACGCACATTTTCAGAATTTAACAGGAAGTCCAGCTTCTCTCCAGCCGTCTCCTCCTCTGTGGTATCACTGAGCTCTGGGTGTGTGCAGACTCCAGCTGGGATGCTCCACGTTTTAATTCACCGTCAGGACGTCAAGACCAAGACAGCCAATCGGCCCAGAGATTCCCCTCGATACGTTCTCTGAAGCCGTCTCACTGAAGTTGAATGTCAGTGTAATTCC